>NW_025060723.1:0-4637 GCF_019279795.1 Protopterus annectens | reverse complement strand
CAGTAAAAAAAAACAAAAGTACTAAAATTAACAAAGAAATAAAGCACAAAAATAAAGCAAAAAAACAGGATACTTAATATTGCCTATTATACTTCAGAGGTTTGCTCAGTGTCCTTCCTTCAATTAGCTCAGTGTGAGGTAAGCAGAAACACTTAACAACTTCTTGGGTAACAGAAAGTTTAAGAACCTTAGACAACTTTTAAAGAATAAGGTTCAAAAAAGAACCAATGAGAAGTTGCTTAGTCTAAGCTGTAGTCCAGAGTGACCTCATCAATGTGTGTTATAAACAATTCCTCTCTCTCACTGAAATGCCTGATGGCTTTGGCTAAACAAGATGTCCCTGAATATGTGCTCAGACACAACCTCCACAAACACTAGAGCCCAAATACAGCCTGAATATCAAATGCTACAAATATCCCACTAGTTGAAACAAACTGCAGAAATGTTTCGCAGCAGAAAAACGTAGTGAGCTTCAAATAGAAAGTTTTAAACAGCTAAGGCCTCTAGAAAAGAGTTTTAATTGCAACATGTTATCAGAAACAAACTACCCAACAGATGCTTAATAAGGTGGACAATTTCAGATTAATACCTCACACACAGTGAAACTAGCAGAAAAATACAGTACACAAGTGCTATAATTAACAAAGAAATAAAAAGACAAATAAGCAAAAAAACAGGATACTTCATATTTATATATTATAGTTTCAAGTTTGCTCAGTGTTTCTTCCTTGAATTAGCTCAGTGTGAAATGGCAGAAACACTCACAACTTAATTTCTTAGGTAACAGAAAGTTGAAAACTGAGAAAACTTTTAATAAAAAAGCTCAAAAGAACCAATGAGGTGCTTAGTCTAAGGTGTAGCCCAGGTGACCTCAGTCAACCAATGACCTTAAACAATTCTCTCTCACTGAAATGCTACAGTGGCTAGCTAAACCAGATGTCCCTGAATATGTGCTCAGACACACAGCCTCCACAAACACTAGGCCCAAATACAAGCCTGAATATGGAAATGCTACAAATATCATCACTACTTAAAAACAAACTGCAGAAATGTTTCTAGCAGCAGAAAAGCAGCAGTGAGCATTTAAATGGAAGTTTTAAACAGCTAAAGAAGCCTCTAGAAAAAGAGTTTTAACTGCAGCAAGTTATCAGAAACAAACAACCCAACAGTTGCTTAATAAAAAAGGACAATTTCCAGTCAATAACTCACACACAGAGAAACTAGCTAGAAAAGTATACAGTACACAAAGATCTATAATTAACAAAGAAATAACGAACAAAATAAGCAAAAAACAGGATACTTAATATTATATATTATAGTTCTGAGTTTGTTCAGTGTCCTTCCTTTGATTAGCTCAGTGTGAAATGGCAGAAACACTCACAACTTAACTTCTTAGGTAACAGAAAGTTGAAACCTGAGACAACTTTTAAGAAAAAAGCTCAAAAGAACCAATGAGGTGCTTAGTCTAAGCTGTAGCCCAGGTGACCACAGTCAGCCAATGACCTTAAACAATTCTCTTTCACTGAAATGCCTAATGGCTTTGGCTAAACCAAGATGTCACTGAATTTGTTCTCAGACACATAGCCTTCTCAAACACTAGGCCCAAATACAAGCCTGAATATGGAAATGCTACAAATATCCCCACTACTTAGAAAAAAACTGCAGAAATATTTCTTGCAGTAGAAAAGCTGCAGTGAGCCTTTAAATGAAAGTTTTAAACAGCTAAAAGAGCCTCTAGAAAAATGTTTTAACTGCAACAAGTTATCAGAAACAAACAACCCAAAAGATGCTTAATAAAAGTGGACAATTTCCAGTTAATACCTCACACACAGTGAAACTAGCTAGAAAAATATACAGTACACAAAGTGCTATAATTAACAAAGAAATAAAGAACAAAATAAGCAAAAAATAGTATACTTAATGTTATATATTATAGTTCAGAGTTTGCTCAGTGTCCTTCCTTCGGTTAGCTCAGCGTGAAATGGCAGAGACAATCACAACTTAACTTCTTAGATAACAGTAAGTTGAAACCTGAGACAACTTTTAAGAAAAAAGCTCAAAGGAACCAATGAGGTGCTTAGTCTAAGCTGTAGTCCAGGTGACCTCAGTCAGCCAATGACCTTAAGCAATTCTCTCTCACTGAAATGCCTGATGCCTTTGGCTAAACCAAGATGTCCCTGAATATGTGCTCAGACACACAGCCTCCACAAACACTAGTTCCAAATACAAGTCTGAATATGGAAATGGTACAAATATCCCCACTACTTAGAAACAAACTGTAGAAATGTTTCTCGCAGCAGAAAAGCAGCAGTGAGCCTTTACATTGAAGTTTTAAACAGCTAAAGGAGCCTCTAGAAAAAGAGTTTTAACTGCAACAAGTTATCAGAAACAAACAACTCAACAGATGCTTTATAAAAGAGGACAATTTCCAGTTAATACCTCACACACAGTGAAACTAGCTAGAAAAATATACAGTACACAAAGTGCTATAATTAACAAAGAAATAAAGAACAAAATAAGCAAAAAACAGGATACTTAATGTTATATTATAGTACCGAGTGTGCTCAGTGTCCTTCAACCGATTAGCTCAGTGTGAAGGGCAGGAGAACACTCACAACTTAACTTCTTAATGGTAACAGCAAGTTGAAACCTGAGACAACTTTTAAAAAAAAAGCTCAAAAGAACCAATGAGGTGCTTTGTCTAAGCTGTAGCCCAGGTGACCTCAGTCAGAGAATGACCTTAAACAATTCTCTCACCTAGCTGAGCAGAGAAAAATGGGATTTCACGTTTGAGACTTTAAGTATTTTTCCTCTGTTTATTTGCTAAGTTTTTCTGCATAGCCCCCTATTTTGAGCATTTTCTGGCTTGTTAAATTTGATTTCTGCATTAGTAACTGTATTTAGAGCACAACCTAGAGCTGTTTACTGAATTTCCTGTTTGGTAACTTATTGCCGTCGTTTATAATCGTTTTTTCTCAAAACTTGCATTTTATCTGTCTTTGGCCTAGCACTCTTGTGTGGGGTCATTTACTGCACTGTTATAACTTGTTGATACTGGTCCTCTATTTGTCCATCTTAAATTCAGTTTCCCTGTTACTCTAGCATGTCCAAAGGTCAGTCAATGGTTTCCTCTCCAGTCCAGCTGGTGAATCTGGGAATTTTGAGGCAATGTTACAACTGTCTCATGTGTGCACAAGGACAACCCTCTCCTCCTCCAAACAGGTTCAAATATATGTGAGAGATGCAACTATTTGTGCCAAACTGGAAGCTGAGCTCTCTCATCTCAAAATTGGTGTAACCAGTCAGGAGGAGAAGGTAACCTCATACAACACAATTCCAGTATCACATAGTCCCACCACATCAGTAGACAAACACATAAATACACAAAAACATACTCGGAGGCTCTAAATAAAAAATCTACCTAAGCAACAGGGACCCTCCAAAGCAGACATCCAAGCAAATGCGCTACCTCAAAACAAAACACACACACAACACATAACCCACAAAGTCAGTGTGTGCCAAGCAGCCCCACAGCCCTTGTTAGGCTGAATAACACCTGATACTCTTGTTATAGGTGACTCTATTGTCAGACGGTTGCACTGGCGTCCCACTCACCAGGCTTGTAATAAAGAAGGTCACGGTGAGCTGCCTGTCAGAATGCTCAGGATCCGACACATAACGCAAGCACTCAGGTCACTCCAAAGCAAATACAAATATGACTCAGTCATTGTACATGCAGGTGTGAATGACCTGAGACGTACCTCCCAGGACTACATGAAAAGAGACACAGAGGAGCTCTCTGATCATGTAGCCCAGGCTGGTATGACCATGACCTTGAGCAGCATCTTACTCTCACCTAGAATGATGCCACAGTACAAAAACAAAATGATCGATTTTAACAATTAGCTAAAATTTTGGTGTCATTCAAAGGGGATCCAGTGTCTGTCAGCTTGGAATGACATGCTCGACAAGCCACATTGCTTCACTAAGGGCTGGCTTGCCGGTAACCTGTCACCCACTGGGCTTTTCGGATATTGGCAAAGGCTCTTGCCATTCCCCCATAGTGCTCTTTTTTTAGGCAAGGCTCAAAAAAGTCAAACCCACCCCATAGACAGCACAGCAAGAGACAAGAAACTTAAGGGGTAATGCTGCTAAATGCCAGAAGTCTTAAACTCAAGTGATGCACGCACTTGAAGCTCTCTCAGTGTGGAAGAAGCATCGATATCTGTGCAGTGAGACAGAAACCTAGTTCAAGGCTCCAGAGAGCACCTCAGCACTACCAGGCTATACCTTGTATCATGCTTTTTGGGCATTTAAAACCCTGGACTGAACCACAAGGGAGGGGGATTTTCCATATTTATCAAGGATATCCACACCTCCAGGTTAGTGGCATTGCACGAAGTATCAGAGACCATCCATGTGCAACTAACAAGAAAAGACTAACAAAAGCAAGACTGCTTTTCAGTTTATAGCATCCTACAGACCACCCTCTCAAAGTCCAGGGTCTAAAACACAGAAGCAGCGGAGAACATGAGATCTCTCCGAACCTTGTTATATTAGGCAGCTTCCAGCTACTGAGCATGAGCTGGGAGCACTATAAGCCCCAGCACCTTAGCCCCAAAGATCTTTAAAAAAAA
>NW_025060722.1:0-4003 GCF_019279795.1 Protopterus annectens | reverse complement strand
GGACTGTACGCTACACACCTGCAAAGTTTCAGCTCCTAGCTTTTTCCCCTCTTGAGTAAAAAAAAAAATTGCCCAGGAGTTATTTTTCTCTATGCAGAAATTTTGAAATGCTTGAAATGCATAAATGCTTTAAAGGCAATGGCGGTCAAAAACTGAAACTGGCGAGTGAAGCAATAAACGGTCATACTGAAGGACCAAAGTAGCCCTAAGCCAGAACCAGATTGCTCTTTTAATGCTCGTTTGGATGATAGCATACCCTGGCTTACCACCTGCAGTTTCAGCCTCCTAGCTTTTTCCTCTTGAGAAAAACGAAGAAAAACTCCAGGGTGCATTTTCTCTATGCAGACACATGGTTGAAATGCATAGGAAGAAGCTAAAAACACAATGGCGGTCATACCTGAAGAGCTTGGTGGGGCAGTTAAGCTCTGTGAGTCCTCAGGATTGCCTCCCTGCTCCTTTGTTAAGGAATGCGGATTAGTACCCCACACACCCGTAGAGTTTTTGCCTCCCAGCTTTTTTCCCCCTCCCTTGCAGAAAAAAACAAACTTTCCAGGGCAGTTATTTTTCATATGCAGAAACATGTTTGAAATGCATAGGGAGAAGCTAAAACAATAAACGGTCATACTGAAACTGGCAGTTAAGCTTTAGAACCAGGATTGCCATACCCCTTGTAGTGTGAATAGTACCCCACACACCTGCAGAGTTTCAGCCCCAGTTTTTCCCTCTTGAGAGAAAAACAACTTTCCACAGGTATTTTTCCTCTCTATGCAGAAAACATGCTTGAAATGCATCGGAAAGCTAAAAACAATAAACGGTCATACTGAAACTGGCAGTTAAGCCAGAACCAGGGATTCCCCTACCCCTTTGTAGGGTGGATCGTACCCTACACACCTGGAGAGTTTCAGCCTCCTAGCTTGTTCCTCTTGGAGAAAAAAAACAACTTCACAGGTATTTTTTCTCTATGAAACATGCTTGAAATGCAAAAGTTAAAAACAATAAACGGTCATACTGAAACTGGCAGTTAAGCCAGAACCAGGATTGCCCTACCCCTTTGTAGGGTGGATAATACACCTGCAGAGTTTCAGCCTCCTAGCTTTTTCCCTCTTGAAAAACAACTTTCCAGGGTTATTTTTTCTATGCAGAAACATGCTTGAAATGCATAGGGAAAGCTAAAACAATAAACGGTCATACTGAAACTGGCAGTTAAGCCAGAACCAGGATTGCCCTGCCCCTTTGTAGGGTGGATAGTACCCTACACACCTGCAGAGTTTCAGCCTCCTAGCTTTTTCCCTCTTGGAGAAAAACAACTTTCCAGGGTTATTTTTTCTCTATGCAGAAACATGCTTGAAATGCGTAGGGAAAGCTAAAAACAATAAACGGTCATACTGAAACT
Organism: Protopterus annectens; assembly: GCF_019279795.1. Taxonomy (NCBI): domain Eukaryota; kingdom Metazoa; phylum Chordata; order Ceratodontiformes; family Protopteridae; genus Protopterus; species Protopterus annectens. The sequence goes on along the minus strand of NW_025060722.1, from coordinate 2,610 downwards.
GGCAGTTAAACCAGAACCAGGATTGCCCTACCCCTTTGTAGGGTGGATAGTACCCTAGACACCTGCAGAGTTACAGCCTCCTAGCTTTTTCCCTCTTGGAGAAAAACAACTTTCCAGGGTTATTTTTTTCTCTATGCAGAAACATGCTTGAAATGCATAGGGAAAGCTAAAACAAATAAACGGTCATACTGAAACTGGCAGTTAAGCCAGAACCAGGATTGCACTGCCCATTTGTAGGGTGGATAGTACCCTACACACCTGCATAGTTTCAGCCTCCTAGCTTTTTCCCTCTTGGAGAAAAACAACTTTCCAGGGTTATTTTTTCCTCTATGCAGAAACATGCTTGAAATGCATAGGGAAAGCTAAAAACAATAAACGGTCATACTGAAACTGGCAGTTAAGCCAGAACCAGGATTGCCCAACCCCTTTGTAGGGTGGATAGTACCCTACACACCTGCAGAGTTTCATCCTCCTAGCTTTTTCCCTCTTGGAGAAAAACAACTTTCCAGGGTTATTTTTTCTCTATACAGAAACATGCTTGAAATGCATAGGGAAAGCTAAAAAAAATAAACGGTCATACTGAAACTGGCAGTTAAGCCAGAACCAGGATTGCCCTACCCTTTGTAGGGTAGATAGTACCCTGCACATCTGCAAAGTTTCAGCCTCCTAGCTTTTTCCCTCTTGGAGAAAAACAACTTTCCAGGGTTATTATTTCTCTATGCAGAAACATGCTTGAAATGCATAGGGAAAGCTAAAAACAATAAACGGTCATACTGAAACTGGCAGTTAAGCCAGAACCAGGATTGCCCTACCCCTTTGTAGGGTGGATAGTACCCTACACACCTGCAGAGTTTCAGCCTCCTAGCTTTTTCCCTCTTGGAGAAAAACAACTTTCCAGGGTTATTTTTCCTCTATGCAGAAACATGCTTGAAATGCAAAAAGAAAGCTAAAAACAATAAATGGTCATACTGAAACTGGCAGTTAAGCCAGAACCAGGATTGCCTTACCCTTTGTAGGGTGGATAGTACCCAACACACCTGCAAAGTTTCAGCCTCCTAGCTTTTTAACTCTTGGAGAAAAACAAGTTTCCAGGGGTATTTTTCTATATGCAGAAACATGCTTGAAATGCATAGGAAAGCTAAAAACAATAAATGGTCATACTGAAACTGGCAGTTAAGCCAGAACCAGGATTGCCTTACACCTTTGTAGGGTGGATAGTACCCTACACACCTGCAGAGTTTCAGCCTCCTAGCTTTTTCCCTCTTGGAGAAAAACAACTTTCCACAGGTATTTTTTCTCTATGCAGAAACATGCTTGAAATGCAAAGGAAAGCTAAAACAATAAACGGTCATACTGAAACTGGCAGTTAAGCCAGAACCAGGATTGCCCTACCCCTTTGTAGGGTGGATAATACCCTACACACCTGCAGAGTTTCAGCCTCCTAGCTTTTTCCCTCTTGGAAAAAAACAACTTTCCAGGGTTATTTTTCTCTATGCAGAAACATGCTTGAAATGCATAGGCAAAGCTAAAACAATAAACGGTCATACTGAAACTGGCAGTTAAGCCAGAACCAGGATTGCCCTACCCCTTTGTAGGGTGGATAGTACCCTACACACCTGCAGAGTTTCAGCCTCCTAGCTTTTTCCTCTTCGGGAAAAACAACTTTCCAGGGTTTTTTTTCTCTATGCAGAAACATGCTTGAAATGCATAGGGAAAGCTAAAACAATAAATGGTCATACTGAAACTGGCAGTTAAGCCAGAACCAGGATTGCCCTGCCCCTTTGTAGGGTGGATAGTACCCTACACACCTGCAGAGTTTCAGCCTCCTAGCTTTTTCCCTCTTGCAGAAAAACAACTTTCCAGGGTTATTTTTTCTCCATGCAGAAACATGCTTGAAATGCATAGGGAAAGCTAAAAACAATAAACGGTCATACTGAAACTGGCAGTTAAGCCAGAACCAGGATTGCCCTACCCTTTGTAGGGTGGATAGTACCCTACACACCTGCAGAGTTTCAGCCTCCTAGCTTTTTCCCTCTTGGAGAAAAACAACTTTCCAGGGTTATTTTTTCTCTATGCAGAAACATGCTTGAAATGCATAGGGAAAGCTAAAAAAAATAAATGGTCATACTGAAACTGGCAGTTAAGCCAGAACCAGGATTGCCCTGCCCATTTGTAGGGTGGATAGTACCCTACACACCTGCAGAGTTTCAGCCTCCTAGCTTTTTCCCTCTTGGAGAAAACAACTTTCCAGGGTTATTTTTCCTCTATGCAGAAACATGCTTTGAAATGCATAGGGAAAGTTAAAACAATAAACGGTCATACTGAAACTGGCAGTTAAGCCAGAACCAGGATTGCCCAACCCTTGTAGGGTGGATAGTACCCCACACACCTGCAGAGTTTCAGCCTCCTAGCTTTTCCCTCTTGAGAAAAAACAACTTTCCAGGGTTATTTTTCTATACAGAAACATGCATGAAATGCATAGAGAAAGCTAAACAAAATAAACGGTCATACTGAAACTGGCAGTTAAGCCAGAACCAGGATTGCCCTACCTTTTGTAGGGTAGATAGTACCCTGCACATTCATGCAAAGTTTCAGCCTCCTAGCGTTTTC
>NW_025060721.1:0-5128 GCF_019279795.1 Protopterus annectens | reverse complement strand
CAGGTCTAAAAATTTTCCCTCGATGTATAATATTTAAAGGGGGCCATTTGGTTTATCAATTCCTACAAACAAAAAAAGCAATTTTAAAACTAGTTTTCTAAAAAATTTATTAGTAGTATAATTTGTTTGAATTGCCTTTAAAACATATTATAAAATTTTTTGGGGGAAACCTTACCCCAAAGTTTGGTAAAACCACTAATTTAATTGGGGTGGTAAACTTGTTAAACGAGGAATTTACATCTAAAGACCCAAATTATCCACAAAAATTTTAACATCCCATTGTTTGGGGGATAGGGTTTATACGGGAAAAAATGTGTGAAATAGTACACTTTTTCTAAGCATATGGATTCACCCTTTTTATTATCTTAATTTAGTCCTGTTTTTCAATGTAGCTTAAAGGAAAAGGAAGTAAAAAATCCATGGGTTCTTTGGTCATAAAACTCCCCCTAAAAAGGTCAAAGATATACCCTTGATAACCACAGGGTTCCCAACAACTAGCAGTAAAGCCGATATCGGGACCTGTATCACATTTTTAACTTTTATAAAACAATCCCGGTCAACTTAAAATCTCATCATTTACACATAATGGTGTAACAAAGAACACGAGGAAAACGGGTTTTAATACTTTCCCTTTCTGTTAAATTTTTTAAAACCTTATTTAAATTTGCCGAGAAAATGTAGTGACATATTTATCTCTGTATCCCTTGTAAATTCAATAATACCCCCCCATCTTTAACCTATTCCAAACTAAAAATTTTTCCCTTATGCCAATGTTTTGAAAGGTTTCCTGGCGACCAACATTAAAATAAAAAATCATGTCTCAAATGGAGTCTTTTTAAAAATTTGGGGAATTTTTCCTTCCATTTGTAACCATAACAACACGGGAAGGAAATCGCCCTTGAATATAATGTAAATTTAAGAATTTGATTATTTAAAACCACAAATGTTTGTGGGTTGTTTAAATTTAGGGCACAAATCTAAAATTTCATTCCTATTAATTGTACCCAAAACCCTTTCCCAACCATAATGGCCTGTTAGGGACAGGGGGCCCCTTGCTTTCCTTTGTATAAAATTACCAATAGACTTTAAACTAATATTTTTTAAAGGAAATTCTGAATTAAGTATTGCCCAAATTAACTCAGTACCCTCAATAATAACCTTTGGGAAAAGGAAAAGATGGCCACACCACCTCCAACCCATCTCACCAACTTGTACATAGCATACCCTGATAAAATCTTTCCAACCCAGGATAATATCATCGATTTAAACTCTTAGGGGCTCCCCCCAAAAATGTTGGGCAACCTTCCAAAAAATTGCTTTAGGTCCATTAAATTTTTTGAAAAAAGGGCCCTTTGACAGGTTATATCCGTAAGAATTGGAAAAGTTCTTATCATAGTTGTTAATGTCATCTAGGGGCAAACACACCTTCCTACTCCAAACCTTTACTTAGAATACATTCACATACCCACATTGATTAACTGTCATTTAATTTGGGAACCCCATCTGGGTATGTTTATGGAATCATCCTTCAGATTTCTAGTGTTCCTTATTTAAAGTAATACTTTGGGTTTTCCCTTCCATGTTATCACATTACAAGTTTTCAATGGCAGGTTTAATCCTTAGTTAAAAAGGGGATGATTTTGGGAACATTTTACATTGTTAAAGACTTTACATTGGGGTCCATTCATTTTAAGGCAATTTTAATGGATATCCTGATAACTTTTTAATCAATTATATAGACATCCCCATTGGGAAAAAGGGAAACCTGTCAAAAAAATTTCCCCATCGGGCCAACACTGGATATAAATAAATCTCCCCACATTTTTATATTCCACTATTTTTCACATTTTTTTTAAAACCTTTTGTGTCTGTTTCAAAAATTATTTAACAATTTAATTTTTTAAAGAGGTTCGGGGAGCTCTTTTTTTGGAAGGGACGTCCACATTAGGGTTTCCGGTTTATAAAAATTATTTTTCCCCCTTGGAATAGCCTTCCCCAATACTATTGCAATCATGTTTGTTGTTTCCAGGTTGCACAGAGGATGCCTTGATAATCAAGGTTTTTGGGGCCCCAAACCAATCCAGCATGCAAAATGTCAATCATTGAGGGTAAACACATAAAAATTTTCCCGGAAAAGGTGAAATGGTGGAAAAACCCCCCCCCAAAGACAAGGGAAGGGGGACACCTGCAAAAATCCAAAGTTAGTGATAGGGGGGGGGGGGCCCCAAAACCCCCCCAAATTTGAAAAAAATTGCATGCCTAATTGATTGTTTTAAAAACAATGAATTTGAATTCTAGTTAGCTTAATTTAAATCCATTCCCAGTTCCCATTGAAATTTTTAACAATTCTAAAAAAATTTTTTAATCACGTACAGTGCCATAATTTAGGGGAAAACAACATTTTAAAACCCCTTTTCATCTAGGTCAATTTTCACGGCATTTTAAGATTCTTTGTAAATTTTTCCCAAATAGGTTACTGCTTATTACACTCCGTTTTGGTGTTGAGGCCCGGTCAGCAAAAATGCCCAATAAGAAAAAAGGGTATGACTTAATTTGAAACAAATTTAAGTATATTTTTCTGGTTTTGAATTAGTGATCCAAAATTATGAGTTATTCAACAATTTTTAAATTAAATTTAATTTGGTACAATGGAATGTTGACCTGTGGGAGTTTTGACCCCCATTGCCAGGAGCTCCATTAAGGTATTTAGGGGAAAGGCCCTCAACCCATAAGCAATAATAAAAGTTTCCCAGTGACGGGAAAGGGACCCCTTGGTGGAATTCAAGGTATGAGTGGGGAAACCCACTAAGCGTCAATTCTGGAATTTATTAAGGGGTTGAAAGAATGGGTCCAAAAAGGAAAGGGCACCAGTTGGTAACCAACCCCCAAAGGCCCCATAATGTTAAAAGCCTTTGGAAAATGGGAATAAAAATAAAATTGGGTATTTGAAGGTTTTAAATGAGCTAGTTTTTTAAAACATTGCATATTTAATTTTAATAGTGCTGTGCATTCAAAAAATGTAACTTATCAATGATGAAATTTAACAAGCACTGAAGTTTTCTTTATGACAAAAAAATTGTACCATGATGTTTTATTTGTTGTGTGTCCCTTTTCCCCTTGTCCTTAACAGGGGTTAGATAGCTACTTATTGGGGGTGGGGGTTTCCATAACATTAGGAAAATTATTTTGGACAAACAAATTACCTCCTTTGGGCCTACAACATTACCCCAAAAGATGGTTGTAAATTATATTTAAAATGAATCATACCATGTGAAATTTTCCCTAAATGAATTTAGATAACCTAAATGAGAGTGGTTTACTTTAAACTGGTGGAGTTTTCATTTAGATTTGTATATTGATTTAATTTGGGGTTATAAGTCTAACTTGGTTTTTTTATACAAAGATTATTTTTGGAACATAGTTTTGTAAAATGTCCACAGTATGTGCCCACTGTAGCATTTTGGCTCTTTAAATGCTCCCTCCTTTGAAAAATTTTAACCCCCATTATTTGAAACCCCGGGGTTTTGGAGCATTATGTCTGGGAAACCGAAGGGTGAAAATCCCTACAATTTACAAATTTACAAGGGCCAGGGAGGTGGGGCTGGGAAAAACCCTGGGGGTTTTTTCCCCTGTAAAGGGTAAAAGGGTTAACCCTGGTTTTTAAAATGGTTTTTTTTGGGGAACACTCATCCTACAGGCCTTCTTTGGTGGGTAACATCTCCCCCAATAAGGGGTTTTAAAAACCGGGGGTGTTGAACATAAAGCATTGTACATTCCAATCGGGCCACAGATACAGAACCTTTTGGGGTTTTATGTGTATGTTATCAAATCCCCCCTTCCTTTATACAGGGTTTCATACTGTTATATTTGGTTTGGGTTTTCCCTAAACCCTTGAGGGGAATGATTATTTCAGGAAAAAGCAATTATCTCATGTTTTAAATGACCAAAATTTACCCAAATAAGGGTTTTTTGATATCTTAAATTAATTGGGAAATTAACAAACCTAAAATTATTCCAGTGTTTCTTTTTATAAATGTATGTTTTAATTTGGGTGATAATTTTAAAGTTAATAGTCTACACTTGGGATAGGGCCAAAGATATGGTTCACCCTTTGAATGTACAATGGGGTTATCTAATTTGAATTTTGCCTGGCTTACAATGCCTACCTAAAACATTCCCACAACAATTTCTAAACCCTGTTGTGGGAAATGTTGGGAACGCTTGTTGTCCCTAAAATTAATTAAAACCAGTAAAGGCTGGGGGATAAGAGGGAAACCATAATGGTTTGACACCTCACAATGGCACACATGTTCCCAGGCTTGTATAGGTAAAAGTAGTGGGAAATAGAATTTACGTGTGAATTTGGTGGACAAACACAATAAAGGTTTGAAATTTGGGGTTTCAATTGAAACATTAAAAAATACCAATACAGCATTCCTTGGTTGGAAAATTACATTGTTTTTTGGTAAAAGATTAGTTTAATGTTTTACTGTTGTTTCCCAAAGTCCCTTTGAATATGTTCAGATGGGGGGAACATAAACTCAGGCCCTTAAATACACAGGGTTTATTTTACACCTAGGTCCAACGGGGTTTAATGTTTTTAACCCATGATTGAATTTTTAAATCCATGCACTAAGCCCTCTGTATTCCCTGTTGGGGGTCACTAATGGTCCCTGAGAGGACAAAACCACTGCTTGGACACCACTGAAATTTTGACAACATTTGTTAATTGTTCTTAAGGCCACCCATATTATCTAAGTATTCAAGGTATATCCCCATGGGGTTACTTAACCTTGTCCTGGTACATAGTGACAACATTTAAATTTGGTTATGAAAGTTGCTGAAAATTGGGGCAACCCAGGGATGTTATAATACCACATTTTCCTGCGGGCTAATCGGTTGTTTCTTTGTATAAATGAAAAGTCTTCCTACAGGTGAAAGTATGCAACCGCATCGTTTTCCCCAACAGAGGTGGTAATGTTAGCAAAGGTGTCGGGGTTGAAATGTCCCTTTGGGTTCCATTCCTCTATCCCCCACCAGCCCTAAACCCCCCCAAAAGGGCCGGGGGGCCTTGAAAGGAAAAACCCCTGGGGGTTTCTGGGCCCCAATAAGGTGCCCCCCAAAGGCA
>NW_025060720.1:0-5166 GCF_019279795.1 Protopterus annectens | reverse complement strand
CATCTCTCACATGTATGTGTGTTTTATGGCAGAAGGAGAGGGTTGTCAGTGTACATGAGGCAAGTGTAACAGTGCCTCAATATTCCCAGGTTCACCAGCTGAGCAGGAGAGGACACTAGCAACTGATCCCTAGACATGCTAGAAGGAATAGACAAAACAATGTTGGAATACAGGCAGATATCAACCCCCCCAAGCCAGATCATACTGTTTGATTGACAATAGCTACACATACACCGGTGTTTCATAGTGTCATAGTGTACTACTAGGCTATCTGCCCTAGTGCATGTATAAGCCTAGCCATAGTGATGTGGCTATTGCCACCCTTATAGTGGTAATAAGTGTACAGAATAGATTCTGAATATTGTGCCTCTGACTTAGTAGTGACACATTATGACCCCCTTACGTAATTGAATAACATGACTGTGTCTCTGTCTAGTCTGTGCCTCCGTCTCATATGCAGTTGTCCAGATGTCTCCTGAAGAGAGTCAGTGAGGGACTCTGTCAAACATGAACTGGGATACTCTGCTAGAGTGTGAGATGCCTCTGAGTTATGACTCTGTCCCTCCAGCATGTCCTATACATGTATGTGCTGAGGTTCAAATACTCAGCTCTCATGGCTCTGGTGGATTTGGATTGCTTGCAGTGGAGCATGTCCACCAAATCCTGATTGGACATGGTCTTGTATGTCAGGCATAGGTCACCTGTAAGTATGCGGTATGACACTGAACAAAGCTGGACTTCCTCTATTCTGGAAGCATATGACATGTGTTGAAGAACCCTGATCTTCATGGTAGGTACTTTTGGTGCAAAGGTGCAAAAGGCAGGATCTGCCCTGTACAAAGCTGAACTAGGTGGGAACAAGGGTCCGTAGGTCAGTAATGTGTCTGTATAAGAGCTCCATGAGTCCTCCCATATCTTAGCAGACAAGGCTGGTTAAGCTTGTGTGGTGGTAGTTGCCATGGTCTGTGGAGGCATCCCCTTTGTGGAGTGGGACCACTGTTGCCGTATGCCAGTGTTCAGGTACATATCCTGTAGCAAGACTAAGGTTAAATAGCAGTTGTATATATGGGTCCAGCCCCTTCTGGAGTTCACATAGCATGCAACCGGAGATACCAGCAGGTCCCATGGATGCTGTGTACTTGTCTTTGCTGAGTGTGGCTCTCACATGGACATCCAAGATGACAGTGAGGTTACATACAGCAGTGATAACTATCTTTTTTTGGGGGTGAGGAAGGGGGTAAATCGCACTGAAACTGTCTGCCGGAATGTTGCCAATATCTGTCAGGTCACTGGAATATATGTTGTTGTGTACCAACTCTGAGCATATCCGAGGGTTCACAACCAGGTGTCTGACATAACTGAAGAAAGCAGTGTGGTTACCTTCATTGTCTTTGGTGATTTATGTCCCCAAGTTGACCTTGCATGTCTTTATGAGATAATGTAGCTTTCTACTAGTGCTGATCACAGCTGCCTTCCCTTTTGGAGATGTAGCTCTGTCTTGCATTAGTAACCCTCATCTGTCATACAGTTTGTTTATGGCTGGGGTCCACCAGACAGGACACTTTCCCTTTGTGGAGAGGGTCTTGTTTTCAGTTGTGATTGTATGGTCCATGCTGTCTGACATCTAGCTAAGGGGAGGTCATTCTGGTTCTGCAGTTATCTTTCATCAGCATTAGAAATGACCAGAACAGCCCCTGTGGGGTGTACCTCATGCACACACATCCAGCACCTGTAAAGTCCACAACAGTACCTCACCAGGAGTATGACAGAGCTGGAACACATGTAATGTGTAGTCTGATTAAACAGAGTGCAGCTCCACACACTGCCATGCTGTCCACCCAGATGCAAGCTGTGCCTGATGTAGAAAGCCATGTCCAAGCTGGAATCAATGCACATGCTGCACCTTGTACAATCTGAATGGCAGGGAGCTATGCACATGAGGGACCTGAACCCCAGCACTGACATATATAGGACAGGCTGTACTGCATTATCCAAAACACAGAAGCCACCCTCACACATGAGTAAACTACCAGTACAGGTTGTCCATAGAGACACTGGTTGAGTCCCCTCAACAGGAATCCTAATGAGTGGATGGGAGAGGGGAGGTTTACCCTGGGTATCAATGTTATGTCACAGGTAGACAGAGGCACAGTATACTAAACAAGACATATGACATGGCAAACTACGCACAATGTGTTGATGGACAAACACATTCTCCGACTAGCATTAGGTCAAGATACCTCTTGAACACAGCCAGCAAGGTGCTCTGCCTCAAATGGACCAGGATTGTATTCCACAGCATAGGGAGTCTCCCAGTGATAACTCCATCCCTCCAACATGTCCAACATACATCCCTGCTAAGGTGTAAGTCACCTGCACTAGTGGTTCAGGTGGATCTTCTGAGTCTGAGGTGGAGCATGTCCATTAATCTCTGTTTGGACATGGCCTCGCATGTCAGGCACATGTCACCTCTAAGCAGACGGTATGTGAGTGAATAGAGTGTGAGTGTCTTCAATCTGGCAGCATATGACAGCTGTTGGGGTTCCTTGATCCTTTAGGTGGGGGACAGTCAGGGTGTCTGCAATTGCTGCAATGTTGGGTGAGATACAGCCAGAATAGGGCATTTGACTCGATCACCGGTCTGATAAGTGAAGAGTACAGGGGAACAATGACCCACTAGATCTGGATGTGAATCCCATCCTGATCAGGTGGGCAATGTAGAAGGTCTTCCTAGCCACTTTAGCAATGTGAGTCTCAGAAGAACGGTGACTGTCAACCTGGGTCCCCAGGTCCATGATAGCCTCCTCTGTGCTTAGAGGATTGCCACCTATATGGTAGCTTGGGGTCACCTTGCTTTTCCTGAAGGGTATGTCTACACATGTTGTGCACTTTAACTTCAGGCCATGGCCCTGGCACCAGCTATCAGTTACTGTGAGTCCCTTCTGAAGGATATCTGTGTGTGATGCACTGTCCACTATGGTGCCCAGTGTGCAGTCATCTGCTAACATTGTCATCCAAAGTCCTCCCATGTTGGCCTGTACTTCTGGGAAGTACATGACAAACAATCGGGGCCAAGGACTGAGCCCTGTGTGACACCACCTGTGACCAGCCTGGAGTCTAACATAGTGCCAGCAACTCTAACCCTGTGGGTCCCGTCCTTAAGCCAGTTTGCAACCCATCTTGTGACATATGGGTTTACATTTCAGTTGTTAGGGTTTTCCACAATACCTGAGTGGGGTATTGTGTTGAAAGTGTTTGCAAGGCCAAGGTAGGCTGTATGGACTGCCTTTCCCCAACAATGGCCTAAGTGACCAATTTGAAGATGTCAACCCAGTACAAAAGGCATGATCTGCCCCTAACCAAGCCAAAATGGGATGGGTACAATGTCTGCATGTCCCCTATATCTTTGTTTATGAGCTCAATTATGATCCTCTCCATAGATTTGCAGACTACACTTGTTAAGCTTATGGGGCAGCAATTAACAGGGTCTGTAGAGGCACTGCCTTTGTGCAGATGTGCACAACTGGACCCTAACCAGGCTGTTGTGCACACTATGGAAATGTAAAGCAGTGATAGGACTAAAGCCCAGGATACTGACCACCACAGTGAGGTACTGAAACACTACACTGGTCGGTGCCAGTGTTAGGTCAGTATGAGCGGATGTTGACAATTGTGTGCAAAGTATCCCATACGAAACCTGCAGGCACAGTATACTCCCTGTTTTTGTTCACAAAAAAGCATTTGGACGGTAACTTCACACAACATGGCATAGAACACACAACCATAAACTGGAATTGTTGTTAGAGGTCACCTCATCCACAAATGTGATGGGCTGCAGGAGGTTTAACATGTAAAATACACACTGGGCATTAACTCACACACTTAGATAAATGAGACATCTTTCACCCCAACATGCCATGGGAAGGCTGAACTGGGCATATACACTTGGTCCCAAAATGTTACCCCTAGCAAATGTGAAAACACCAGGATGTAATCCCTTTCTGAACACTGATCATATGGCACTATAAGTATATTGGAGAAGAAAGGATTCTCAGTAATCCAAATGAGGCACTAACGCTGTCGATCGTCTGTGATGTCTAACATAGTTAGGTAGGGGTTTGAATCCAGCAGGTGCTTGAAGTGTGTGAGGGGGTAAGTGTGTGTGTGTGTGGAAAGAAACATCACTTTGGCAACTGGAAAAGCACACCACAGGATGATCATTCCACTTTTCTAAACTCTGATGTCAGCACCTATAAGTATATGAGAGAGAAATCCCCCAATGTCTGGAGAAAATAGCGTGCTATGTGCTAATAATGTCGTCTGTAGTGTCATAGCATGAATTTAGGTAGGGGTTTGAATCAGCAGGTGGCAAGTGTGTGTGAAGGGGTGTAGTGTGTATGAAGAAACATCGCACGGCAGCTGGGAAAACACACCACAGGATGATCATTCCGCACCAAACTCTGATGTCAGCTTATAAGTGATATATCGGGAGGAAGTCACAATGTCACGAATAGCGTGCTAATGCATCAGTCTGTAGTGTCATAACACCCTTAGTTAGGTGGGGGTTTGAATCCAGCAGGTGGTAAGTGTGTGTGAAGGGGCAAGTATTATGAAAAAAAACATCACTGGCAACAGAAGAAACACACCCACAGGATGATCATTCACTTTCTAAACTCTGATGATGTCAGCACCTATAAGTATATCGGGGAAAATCCCCAGTAATGCGAAATAAAAGCGCTGTGCTAATAAATCACGTCTGTAATGTCATAACATGTAGTTAGATGAGGGGTTTGAATCCAGCAGGAGTATTATTGTGAAGAGTAGTGTATGATTATGTATATCTCTTTTGGCAACTGGGAAAACACACTACAGGATGCACATACCCCTTTCTAAACGATATCACAATTATGTATGGCTTTTGATTACAGACATGCCATGTGTGTTGTGCACACACAGAATGCCCATGTGTGTGGGTTGTCCCTCACAATAATGCATGACATTGATTACACCGGTTATGGCAATGAACACATGATGTATGTGTGTGCCAAATACACATATGTACCTGTGACTTTAAATAGTTACCATGTGTGATGCCTGCCACATGTGAATACATGGTATTTGCACAGGGTAACATTATGACCGTGGTCTTCTGTGCAGGTGCTGCAT
>NW_025060719.1:0-5105 GCF_019279795.1 Protopterus annectens | reverse complement strand
CGGGGGGTGGGGGGAGTGTAATGTGTGTGTCTCCGTAACATGTGTATGTTGGTGCCATGTTAGAGGCAGAGTGGAATAATATTTTAGGCATACAGTACACTACACAGGCATATGTACACCAGTAGTCCCAAAGTAGTGGGAGAGCCCCCCCCTGGCTAGGCGGGGTTGACGAATGATACAAAGTGACAATGTCCCAGATTGTAGCACAGGAATATACCCACAGAAATGGAAAGGATGTATACTCATGCCCGTATGTATGACACCGATATGTTAATTGCAAAACGATCGGCAAAGTCACACAGCAATAGGATGTACCGCGAAATTTTGGCTCCCCCAGTACTGACCGTGGCCACTATCGGCCCGTAAACACCGCTGTGTGTTCTACAAGTGTCAAACAAGCAATCCCCACCTGAATAGGTGGCAACCACTGGCAAACAGGCCATCCCAAAACAGGACCACAATGACTGTAAATATCTGGGACAGAATGACAAGGGATAGTCCACGCATAAAAACAACCGCTGATATACCACAGATGTGACGGAGGAATACATGCATCAAGCACACCACAGGGATACCAACACCACATGACAACAACACAACCTAAAATCCCATACCAACAGACAATTAACTGTCAATTTCCCCAGGCAGGGATGGAGCACACAGACAACATCCCTGTATGTAGAGATGCAAGGCCCACAACCCGTATCCGTCACCTACAACCCCCGATATCCCCATCGCATATTAAAGGGATACAAACCGTAATAGCAGCACAAACATACAGGCAGTCAATGACATCTGCATAACCGCAACATCTCGGTGGAAACACAATCAAAGGTGGATGCATACTTGCATGCGTTTTTTAAAGGAATACAACAGCCATGTTACACATCCGAATGCAAACGCCATCAACAGACGCCTCAGGACAGGGACACCCACATGTCGAACCAAATACTATACCCACACACACAATCCACGGCTAACACCACTGTGAAATGTACCTGTCGCCACACATAGCGGCTGCAGTTACACATAACATAACAGAATACAGAGCATGTCCATGAAGGTAGGGCAAATAGCGAACGCCCGGGTGAGGAATCCAACCATACACCAGTTACGACGCGTAATGTCGAATGGAGTAGATGCACAGGTGATATGCACATAATTACTCACTGAGGAACAGCAATTGGTGGGATGAACCCACATGTTGCAGGTATCGAGGATATAAGGATGACTCAGGATATTCAAACCGTATGCTCATACCAAACCAGCAGTGTACAACGAGAAAAAAAAAGGAAAAACCCGATACACAGAACGAAACACGAAGGAAACACCAACAAGGTATGTAGAACACATGATATGTACGGTTGTGTAACGCATGATGTGTATGATGAAGCTGTACTGTATGGGAATGGTGTTTGTAAGTAATGACACTTGTCCATAATGCAGAGAGTGGTGAAAGGTGGTTATGTAGTGCTAACCTGCTGAGCATACCATCGACTGTGGACACCATGTGCACAGCAGTGGGACATCATGTACATAGCCGAGACACCACAAGGGCTGCCACAGGGGGGCATTAGAGAGAACAATGCCAGACCACACGCCGATGCTGGCAGTGGATGTCCAACAAGGAAGTGCCATAGCAGGGGATAGGACATGTATGTATACTGTCACAGCAAAATGTGTATGGGCATATACCGTCGATGTCATACGTAATGGGCCGCGTCCCGTATGCCTGCAGTAGGGGATACTATGTCGACTATGTGTAATGTAAAGCTGTCAGGGTGGATATGACAGACATTCTACACAGTATCACAGGCATATCATGCATAACGGAGGTATTGCCTATTGGTATGTACAATAACAGGATACATATGGCCTGTAGGTATGGGACAGAGTAGTAGCATTATAGCCATCTGAAAGGGAAAGGGGACACCAAGTAACCATGCCCAAAGGATCTGTAGCAGGTGCATGTGGGCAACAATGAAGTCTGGCAGGTCCATGTGTAAACACATGTGCAGTGTACACAGTAGTGTCACCTCCCCCTGGTAGTGTCCTGTGAACAGCAGAGGGGGTGTCAACTGCATGTCTACACAGTACCGCTGTGGTGGTACCATGACACATGTCACCCAAACAGCAAGGGAGGTATCACATGAACAGTGCCACTGTGTGTCCCTGTGGGATGTGCACAGGACCTACGTTCCACAGCATGGTGTGTGTTGTGTCTGCGGGAAATAACACAGAAGCCCAGCCCATGCAGTGTGGCTGTGTGCACATATCCATGAGCAGTCCGTTCACACTGCCCACCGCAAATGTCATGTATGAGGAGTATATGCATCAGTAATGGGAGGACATGGTCCGTGTCAGAGCAGAAGACACCCCTGTGTATGTGGTATGCAGATGTGTACAGATGTGTTTTTCCCTTTTCAGCCATATGTAAACCGTCCGAGCCTGGTACACATCTGGCATGACAATGCTGTGCCATGTAAAGTTGTAGGTTGGAAGGTACACCATAAATGTGGTATTGTACCCTTGACCATGTGTAGATTTTGTATGCCACAGGTACAATGGCTACCTATGTACCAGCATCACACAGTACAGATAGGTGTGGCCCTGCAGAAGGGTATCCATGCCACAGTGGAATACGGTAACCACAGGACCGTGTGGGGCATATTTTGTACAGCAACCATGTACAATGTGATATGTATGTAGGGGCCAGTATCCATGTGATAGTCAGTGGGTGAATGTTGCTATGCAAAGGTGATGTGCATGCACCATGTGTCATGCATCCTGATGCCATGACACTCATATGATGTATCCGCCACACTGACACCCATATGGTCGGTATCAGTATGAGCTGGTGGAGCAATAATGGGCCAGGTATGTAGGTGTGGATATCTAGGCATGGACAGTACTCTGTGACAGCATGTTGTGTATGTAAGCAAATAGTGAACATGAGGGGCCCCATGACTGAGGACTGTGTAATGCCATATGTACCTGACATGTAGTAGGTACTATGATATGCTTGCACCACTGTGTGTCCTGTCCAGAGTCATATAGCCTAACATCCTGAGACACAGGGTATGATGTGCAGGTGGATGTGTACTTGTCAATACCAGAACGTGGAATGGTGCTGAAGGGCAATGTGAGGACAACGTCTGATGTGTTGGCCTCTGTACCACCCCAACTGCCCATGCAATGGTACGACAGGTGGCCAGCATGTGTATGTGGCGTGCTGCGGCAAAACAAACCCAACAAGGGTGCCAGGAAAGGCATGGAGGCCATCAATGTGTGCTGAAGCACGTGTGAGGATGTGCCCCAGTGCCATTCAGAATGGTCCAGTCATGGGTGTATGACTGCAGTCCCACACTGCAATGCAGTGCCACCCATGGGTAGTGCGAGATGCAGCGCGGGTCAGGTACACAATGTCCGACAACAGGCTAGCAGTGAATATAGGGCTGGTGCGGAGACACATACCAAACAGGTTGGTGGGACATAACAGCCAGGGACATCGGGAAAGGGGACATCGGGCCAGTGTCCCAGGACATAATGTGCATGTCAGTACCATGTATGTGTCCACAGGGACACTTTATGTCCATGTATGGATTGCAACCCTGTAGTGAGTGAGAGTGTGTATTGTTGGTAAGTACACCATCGCCTGGCACATTGCCAACATTATCTTTGGTCTGCAATGCCTGGGTGACTATTGTATGTGACATTGAATGTGGATGTAGCCAAACAACACAGACATACCACCACACTGCCTGAGGCCCCACACTGCAATGTGCGGCAGTCATGTATAGGTAGCTAGCCTTGGAGCATGTGATGGACCTCGAGGACCACCATGGCTGACAAGTGATGCACCCCACACATGTGAATATACACCACCGTGCAACAGCCTGCACATGTGCCCCATACATCAGATGTGCATGGAACATGACCACCACCGTGGCATCTGTAAAAAGGTCAGTACCGCCATGTCTCTGTGTGGAATAGCATGGTCCCTACCATTGTACATGCTGGAAGGCACTGTGGTATGTGTCAGCATATGTATGTACACTGTCCATCTCCCGGGTGTCATGCCATTAACAACTGCTGTCAGCAGACATCAGTAGTACTGGCTGTAGTACACATGTTCCTGTATGCTGCGATGGGTGTGTTCCAGGGTGTGGCTAGCAGGGCCGTGAAGCATATGTGTTCATCCACCAAAGGGGGGATAACCCCAGGTGCAACACACCAGACACATGGAGGTATTGTGCATGCTGAGGGTAGTGTAGGTATGGTGGGTTTTGTAATGTGTCAGCCAGGTGGAGTGCACGCCTCAAGCATGTGTAGGTACATGGGTGTCTATTCTAGGGAAGTGTGGGTTGCTGTCAGCACATGGCAGTATCAGCTGTCTGAGGCCCAATGTACAGTATAACAACACAGACAGCATGTAACCTGTGGTGTACAATGTCAACTCTGTTGCGTGTTACAATGTGTGTAGCGGTCACAAACATGGGTATCTGCACATTGAGCACCTATGATGCATTGTGTTCGGCAACTATCCAGGATGTGTGCAAAACACTGTGTGATGTGGGATCCCCTCACCTGTGGGTGTTGCAGTCCAGGTATGTGCCTGGGAGGTACGATCCGTGTACAATCCGTACTCGCAGGTGTGCTGTGCAGAGCATGGAGGCAGGTCCCAGTCACTGCAGATAAATGTGAGTGGTGCAATAGTGTGTGTGCCTTGCTTGTGTGCAGCACAGTGGAAGATGCAAGCATTGTCCCACATGACCCCATGCCGTGCCTGCCTGTTACAGCCCTGCCGGAGACAGTTATGTGACACCACCACAGAGGCAGTATAGCATGTGAAGATGTACATGTGTGCTCCACACCCCAGGCAGATGGCTGCAGGTCATGTGTGCCACAGCAGTGTGGTTGACCAGGACTGTCATAGCGGTCAGATACCACATGAGCATAGGCAACAGTTGCAGTAACACAGTAGGTCAATGTACAGTGTCCCTGTGTTCAGACCACTGCCTACTGTACACTTGGCTAGACACACACCCAGAGGGGATGACACCGGTGAGCCATCACATGTCCCAGTACACGTAGCCTGGGGTAAA
>NW_025060718.1:0-4011 GCF_019279795.1 Protopterus annectens | reverse complement strand
GTGGACGGGGGCATACTACAAGAACTCACTGAGCTCTGCTGACCTCAACTGAGACCCAGATCCAACAGGGGAGAACCCATCCCAGTGGAAACTAAGGTATGTGTAGCTCTTAGGATACTAGCTTTGGGTACTTTCCCAAAGACCAACTGGGGACATGATGGGGTCTCACAGGCATCAGCATCCAGGGTACTCCACTGGTTCTTGGATGCCATGCTCCCACATGCCAGTGAGCACATTTATTTTACCCTCACCCTTGAGGTGAGGGACAGCAGTATTCAACACTTCTACCATGTAGCACACTACCCTAAGGCACTGGGTGTCATAGATTGATTGCACTCATGTAGACATCAAGGCACCACCTGGTGAGGAGGGTAAAATCTATGTGAATTGAAAGGGGGTACCATTTTTCAACTGCCAGGTCGTGCAATGCCCAGGGTGTTATGAATGTGTGGACTGGCAGCCCTAGTAGTTATCACATCTCCCATATCTGGCATGCATCTCAGCTGTAAATACAACAAAAAAGACCAGGAACTCAATGAATAAAATGTATTCCTCTTTGTTGTCTCCATACCCCTTTTTGGGTACACAATTAATTCACATCACACACTTATTTTATATACACTACTAAATAGGCCCCCCCAAAAAAAACACACTCTTTTTAAAATTGTAACTTGTAAACCATGAACAGAACTACCATGAGTGTTGATTTTAATTGGCATGTCACATTCTATGTGTCACATAAAAGGGGTGACAATGTATATGTCTGTATGCTGTTGTTGTGTGATGAATGGCATATCCCTGTCTAGCAGTTTCCAGTAGGCTAGGGACATTAGCATGGGTGATGGTGTTGATGGTTTGAATCTGGCAGTACCCAAATCTTTGCAACAGAGGTAGTCATTAGGTGGAATTCCCACAGACTGTCATAACTCCTCAGTCTGTTACTGCAAGAATGCTGGACAAAGGCAGAGTGAAGGGGGACAAAGAGACAAACCTACAGGCAGACATTACATATGCTCTGAGCAACCTAGAAGGTGGCTAGTATAACAACAGGTTACAACAGGTCAGATTAGATGCAGGATGTAAAGGCCATAACTTAAACATCTCAGTAGTTACAACAGTTCAGTGACTGTATTTTACATTATAGTACTGGAAAACCACAAATGTATGAGGAACAGAGCAGACATATGGGGTGAAATGCTGGACATTCTGCAAAAACATTTACAGGGAGAGGTATGCAGACTGTAACCCTGTGTGTGGTGTTACATCATATACTCCAGTCACATAGGTTCATAGGTTCATAGGTTCATACTAGGCTATCTGCCCGAGGGCATTTACAAGCCTAGCCCATCGTTTTGTGGCTTAGGCCACCCCTTTAGTATGGGGAACTATACCCATTATTTTTCTGTGCCTCTGTCGAGCAGTGACACTGAGGTAATCCCTGGGGTATATCTGCGATCTCCCATCCATTGGTCAAGATTTCTCTTGAACAAGGCCAGCGAGGTGCTCTGTACCGGGATTTTGTTCCACAGCATAGGGATTTTTGGGTATAATCTATCCCCCGAGCCTTTAAAGCCTGCAAGGTTTGTCTCCCCCTTTGGTTGGGACTAATTTTTGGGTAAAGCATACATAAATCTGGGTTTGACATCCTTGTAGTTCAAAGGCACCTCTGACGGGTACGAATAGAGGGGATTCTTTCAGCGGGCAGCTGGACAATTTTAGACCCTTTTCCTTTTGGGAAAACTTTTTGGCCTTCCAGCTGCTGCAAGTGTCGGGTCAGATACTTTCCCAATGGGGCATTGTACTCAATCATTGGTCTGATGAGTGATGAGTAAAGGGAGACTATGACCCCCCTTGATCTAGATGAGAATCCCTTCATGATAAGGTGGGCAATGTAGAAGGTCTTCCTAACTACTTTAGCTACATGGGTGTCGAATGACAGACTACTATCAACCTGGGTCCCCAGGTCCCTGATAACTTCTTCTGTGCTCAGTGGATTGCCTCCTAATTGGTAGCTAGGGGTAACCTTGTTTTTCCCGAAGGGTATGACTATGCATTTTTTGGCATTTAACTTTGGAAGGCGTGGCTCTGGCTCCAGTTATCCGTTTCTGTTGGAGACCCTTCTGAAGAGATATCTGTGTCAAGATGTGTTTTCTACTAGCCCGTTTGCAGTCATCTGCGAACTTTGTCGCTCCATAACCTCCACTGTGTTTGCTTGTACTTTGAAAAGTAGATGCCAAACAAGAGTGGAGCAGGACTGAGCCCTGTAATTTTCACTTGTGACAGGCTTGGAGTCTGACATGGCGCCAGCAACTCTGACCCTGTGGGTTTCTGTCCTCCAGCCAGTTTGCAGCCATCTTGTGATGGCAGGGTTAAACGGCGATGAGTTTTCGGTACCAGTGGGGTGTTAACCGAAGGCCGCCAGATCGAGGGTAGGCTGTATGGTTGCCTTTCCTCATCAATGGCTTTGGTGATATTTGACATCAACCAAGTTTTGACTTGTGATCTGCCTTTGACAAAGCCAAACTGGGATGAATCAAAGTCTGCAAATTCCTATGTCTTTATTTATGAGGTGCATTATGATCCTCTCCATGGCTTTGCAGATAAGGCTTGTCAAGCTAAGGGGGGTAATTTCCAGGGTCGGTGGAGGCCCCCCTTTGTGAAGTGGACCACAGTTGCAGTGCGCCACTCCTGAATCCAGAGGTAAGAATTTGATTAAACAGCTGTCCTAGCTGTGGGTTTAATTCCTCATTGAGTTCATGGAGCACACAGCCGGGGACACCATCAGGTCCCATGGATGCTGTGTTTTTTGCTTTGGAGAGAGCAGTTCTCACTTGGGCGCTGGAGATGTTTGGGGGGCTGCAATCGTTTGGTATAGATATCTCCCCTTTTGGGGGGGAAGAAGTTTGCACTGAACCTGTCAGCCAGTATGTTGGCAATGTCTGTAGGATCAGTAATCTTCACATCATTTTGAACTAGTCTGAGCATATCTGGGAGTTTCCTCCTAGGTTTCTAACATAGCTAAAGAAGGCCTTATGATTGTCTTTTGAGTCTTTAGCTATTTTTCTCTCAAAATTTGCTTTGGATGATTTTATGAGAGCTCTTAGTTTTTTACTTATAGTGATCAAGGGGGTCTTACTTTTTAGGGTTTTTGCTTTTCTTTTTGTAGCTTCCCCCCTTTTTTGTTGAGGTTGTTTTTGGGTGGGGGCCCCCAGACTGGACGCCTGCCCTTGGTTCAAAAAGGCTTTGTTTTGCTTGGGATTTTATCCATGCAGCCTGCAGGTGCTGGTAGAAGGCATTTGTAAGTGATTCAGCGGGTTGGGTACTGTTTTCCGGGTGGGGGCCCTTTAAAAGGGGACCACACTAGTCTTTAGAGGTGTGAAGGGTTTTTAGAAGTTCTTTACTGTGGTCTTTTTGCTTTGAGGTGCGGGGGGGATGAGGACCTCCAGCGCGATTAGTTTGTGGTCGGATCTCACCAGTGAGGGGGACACCCCGGTGTTGAACATTGTGCTCCCATGTTCGTGATGATGAGATCAAGTATGTTATCTCCTCTTGTGGGGGTGGTGACTAGTTGTTCCATGGCATTTGAGTTTATGAATTCCAGGAACTTTTGGGCTAGGGTGTTTGGGCTTGAGTAGTGTTCCCAGTCTATATTAGGGTAATTGAAGTCACCTAGTATGATGGTGTTTGGTGATACATTTATCCCCTCTAGTGTTTTCAGGAAGGCCATGTGAGGTTCCTGAGGTTGTGAGGGGGGCCCGTAACATGCTACAATTTGCAGAGCAGTCTTGCCCATGGGTAATTGCACCCGGGTGGGCTCCCATGCATCGTGCGTTGCCCCCCGGCTTGGGGGGTGGGGGGCCCTGGTGGATATGGGTACCCCCCCCCCCTTCTTTGTATTGTCCGGGTTTTTGGGGCGGAAGCATGATATGAGGTAAAACCTGATAGCGGGGGGCTCTCAGGAGCCTTGAACCAGGTTTCTGTCACAGCACAGAACATGTTCTCCATACTGAG
>NW_025060717.1:0-5078 GCF_019279795.1 Protopterus annectens | reverse complement strand
TTGGGTAACAAAGTTTGCAGATGACTGCAAACTGGGAGCCATTATTGAACCTCAAATGATATGGATACTCTCAAAGGGCCTTGGGGGACCTTCAATAACTTTTTCCAAAATACAACCGGTCGAAAATTTTCCTTTTCTGTGTTTGGCACACCTCATCACTAAGGGCTTTTCATCCTGAAAAAGGAGGTCATTGTCACTGTACTCTTCCTCATTAGATATAGAATCCCAATTTGGCATGTATCTAAAAGGGCGTTGTATTCTATAATGGGTATGTACCAGGAGACCAGATGGCTTAGTGGTTAAGTTCTTCGCCTCCAATGCACCATGTACAAGGTTCGATCCTGACCTCTGACTAATGCCTGTTTGGAGTTTCCATGTTCTCTCTGTCTCCGTGGGGTTTCTCCCATGTTCGAAAAACATGCTGAGTGTTTCCATCTCAAACTCACCAATGAATGGAGCTGTGGGCAGCAGCACAGACTCAACATGGTGCCCAATGGGGGGAAGAGTTTTAAAAAGACCAACCGCTTTGGGCATCTATTGTGGTGCACAGTATCCTCAAGGTAGGAGAACACGGATCACAAACTGCGCGCCATGGCAGTGCTAGCCACTTGACGGTGTAAAATATGGCTCTAGGTGATTCGGTCATGTTGACTGTTGCCACAAAATGGGCATGGGTAGTTACCGGTGATAAGTGGGTTGAGGACCCGGCCTACTCTCTGACCCACGCCAGGGACCCATGCTAACGGTGGGAGGGGTATATGTGCCGCTATTGGCCAGTGTGTGCCCGCCATAAAAGCCCAGCAGCCCTGGGTCAATAGGCTACTGGCTGGCCGGTGTCTAGTTGCCAAGCCTGGGTTACCTGGGATAGCTCTGTTGAGTGAAACCTGGACATAAAACCAACCAACCTGCCAAACATGAACTGAGAATTGCTACACTTAATGTACCTCCACTGACAGGACGCAGCTTAGAAGTGGATGACATGATGATATGGAGGAGGCTGGACATCCTATGTATCCAAGAGAAGAGATGGAAGGGCAGTGCTTGGGATCCAGACTCTACTACTCAGGTGGTGGACAGGCTAGAAATGGTGTAGGAATTGTGGTGAGACAGAGGCTTCAGAAGTCAGTGAGGGATATCATCAGAATTAATGACAGACTCATGGCAATCAGACTCCAGTGTAATGATAGGACAGTATTCATAATCTCAGCCTATGCCCCACAGCAGGGTTGTGATAGTGAGGAAAAGAGTGCATTCAGACAGCAGTTGCAGGACCTACTAGATAAAGCAGGACAACATGAATTGGTGTTGATAATGGGTGACTTAAATGCACATATCGGGACAGACAGAATAGGATATGAGGACTGCCTGGGTCCACATGGGTGGAGCAATAGGAATAAAGAAGGAGAAGCCATTCTAGACTTCTGTCTGGCAAATGGCTTGATAGTAGCCAACACATGGTTCAGAAAAGAGTCACAAGATCACATACAAGAGTAGCCAACATGCAACTTGGGTAGACTTCCTCCTAGTAAGGAAAAGGCACTGGGGTAGAATCCATGATTGCAAAGTCATCCCCAGTGAAACAGTCAGTTCACAGCATAAACCAGTAGTTGCCACAATCAGCTGCAAGCAGTGGTCAGAGAAGGCTCTAAGGTCAACAGAGACCAGGCTGAAGACCTGGAAGTTGACTGGAGAGAAAGTACAGCAGTTCAAGGAATTACTCAGGGCTCTAGCACCCCAAGAAGAGGAGGAAATAGGTGGAGTTGAAGAAGAGTGGCAGCACCTAAAACAGCATGTGTTAGGACTACAGAAAAGATATGTGGCAAGGCAGGTATGGAAATAAGGTACATAAGGAAAGCTGGTGGTGGAATGCAGAAGTGCAGGAAGTAATCAAAAGAAAGAAGGAGTGCAGGAAGAAGTGGGAGATTGAAAAGACTGACCAAGCTAGGAAGGACTACTGGTTGGCTAACAAAGAAACTAAGAAAGAAGTTGCAATAGCAAAGAATAGGGCATCAGAGGCACTCTATCAACTTCTGTAAAGTGACTCAGTAAGGAGCACAAAGAAAGTATACCAGGTTGCAAGGCAAAGACAGAAAGATAAAGAAGATAGTCAGACACCCTTCATAAGGGATTCCAGCAACAACCTGCTTACCAGCCCACAGGACATCAAAGGCAGATGGAAGGAGTATTTCCAGCAGCTTCTGAATGAAGAAAGCCCCACAGAAACGGTACTGCCCCAGAAACAGCCTACAATGAGAGTAGAAGAGGAGCCCAGCTTAGAAGAAGTAAGAGCAGCACTAAGGAAAATGAAGTCAGGGAAAGCAGCAGGCTCAGATGAGGTCACAGCAGATATGATAAAGATGCTGGGTGAGCTAGGGAGAAATGGCTCCTGAGGATACTAATTGCAGTGTGGAGAGAAAGGCTTTCCCCAGATGACTGGAGAATAAGCATACTGTGCCAGTGTACAAGAACAAAGGGGACATCCACAACTGTGGACAGTACAGAGGCATCAAACTCCTACCACATTGCATGAAAGTCCTGGAGAGGGCGATTGATAAACGGATATGCAGAGTAGTAGAATGTAAGATGGGAGATGAACAGTTCAGTTTCAGATCAGGATGCAGCAGAATTGACCCGATGTTTGCAGTGGGACAGATACTTGAGAAGAAACTAGAGAAGAGGAGAGTCAACTGGGCTTTCCTAGACTTCTAGAGAAAGCATATGACAAGGTCCCAAGAAAGCTGAACTGGGCAGTACTGCGGTGGTTCGAAGTCCCAGAAACATTGGTAAAATTAGTACAGGCTATGTACAAGGACCCAGTGACTCAAGTACGAACAGTGTTTGGCCTCACTGAGGGGTTCCCAGTGGGAGTGGGTGTACACCAGGGTTCAGCTCTGAGCCCACTGCTGTTCATACTGGTAATGGAGTACATCAGCAAACAGGTTGGAGGGTTCAAAGCAACAAAGCTGCTGTATGCAGACGATGTGGCAGTACAGACAGACTCTGATCTAGAACTTCAGCAAAGGATAAGAGAATGGAATACAAATCTGAAGGCACATGGGATGAAACTAAGCACAGATAAGGCAGTGGTAATGGCAGCAGATTGGGGAAATCAGAAGAAGCTGAGAATAGAGATAGATGGGAAGATAGTGGAACAGGTAAATAGCTTCAAGTATCTGGGAGGGGTGGTTGAGGAGAAGGGTAGTCAAAGCTAGAACCAGAGGGGCTGCAGCCAACTGGCATAGAGTATCAGGTGTAGTATATGACAGAAGAATGCCAAAGAAGCTGAAAAGTAAGGTGTACAAGACAGTGGTTCCTTTGATCACTCCACCTACTACTACTGTATGGTACAGAAATCTGGGCAGTAAAGGCAGAACAGTTGAAGAAGCTAGAGGTGATGGAAATGAAGTGCCTGAGAAAGGTGGTAGGATGCACACTGCGGGACAGGCGAAGAAATGAGGACATAAGAGCAGAAGCCAAAGTAGCTCCAATTGCAGAAAAGATCAAAGAAAACGGATTACGATGGTATGGGCACATGTGTAGAAAAGCAGAAGACAATCTGGTGAGGGAGGTTTGGGACACACAGGAAGAAGGTAAGAGGAAGCGAGGGCGTCCAGCAAAGAGATGGATGGATTGTGTGAAAGAAGATCTGTGACAGTCAGGCATGAGTGTTGAAGAAGGCAGGAGAGTGGCACTGAATCGAGAGAGTTGGCGACAGTTAATATGATACCCCGACCCCATGTAAATGGGGAAAAGGGGATGATGATGATGATGATGATTTGGTATGTACCTCTCAAGACACCTACAACAACTGGAAAGGCCACAGAAATACCACACTAAAAGAGTCACAGACCTAAAGCAGATGCCCTATGCTGACTGCCTTAAAAAAACTCCAGCTATACTCTGTCGCATATCGTCTACTCCAAGGCGATCTCTGCTTAACATACAAGGCCATGTCAAACCCAGAACTGTTGGACATGCTACACTTAAAGAAATCCCAATCCCTCAGAGCCACACGCTCTAGGGATCTAAACCTTGTCGTCACAATAAACAAAACATGCAGGAGGAATAGGTTCCTGAAACAGAGACTCCCCATACTCTGGAATAGACTGCCTGTACATGTCAAGCAGAGCGCCTCTTTGGCCCTCTTCAAAAGGAACCTAGACGACTGGATGGGAGAAAGAAAATTCACCCCAGGGAATTGAATCACGTCAGTCGCCCTGCTAGACAGGAGTCCAGGAAGTAAATAGTGTGGGAAGAAGTAGCCAAGGAATTGTTATGGCTAGGCTTTTATAGGCCCTAGGGCCTATAGCCTAGTACCAACCTGTGAACCTAAATGCATTTGTAGTATTTTAATTGTGATTGGGCTGTGTTGTAATTGACTGACTGTAATTGATTAAACAGGAAGTTAATATTTGTTAAAAGGAAATTGCTTTTCATTTTAAGTTACACCCTGAAGAAGGGGTTTCCCAAAAGCTTTGTGATCTGTGATTTGTGGATTTAATAAATCATATTGTGCTAATTCTGTTAACTTGGATTCAACCTGTCCATGTTTGGGTTTTTTGTTTGTGGTTTCCCTCCTGGAATACTGTGGTCCTAACTCCTTTATGACCACCACTGTTTTCATTTCTTACATTTATCCTCTTTCCCCTCTCAATCTCCCCAGTTGTGGAGGGGCCACTTCAACACAAAAGGCATTCCATTTCTTGTGTTTATTTCCTTGTATAAAAAAGCCAAGCAGAGGTCTAGCATAGGCCCAAGCACTTAAACTTTCCTAGAACTTGATCCTATATGTAAGGACTCGGATGAGGAGGAGGATGTTCCTCCTCCATCTTCTCTGGAGGACACCACATTTGGGGAAGTACTCCTGGTAGTGCTGGAGACTGCAGTGGCCATCTGAGGTTGTTCCATCACTGTTTCACATCCTTCAGTCTAAGATTAACTGTTTTCATATGCACAGTCCGGCATACCATAGGCTCTTAGTTTTAATAGGCTGTTCCCTAGACAGCAGACACTGTATTGCATTTTTATTTATATTGAGAGACTTCAGGACATTGTAGTGGTGGTTTTCTTTTTTCCCC
>NW_025060716.1:0-4951 GCF_019279795.1 Protopterus annectens | reverse complement strand
AATTGAGTGGGGAACCATCATGTAATACAGGTGGATGTTGGGAGAGAAGGCTTAATGAAAATAGAAAAGTAGGGGACCTAGGATGGATCCTTGTGGGCCAATAGTAATTGGGAGTTGAGTGGATAGATGGCTGTCCCTAAATACTGCTCGTTTTCTATTAGTTAAGTCTGAGTAGAATCACTGGAATGCTTGTGATTCCAGTGAGAGGATTTTAAGGTATCGAGGAGAAGTTGATGGTTGACCATATCGAATGCTTTTGAGAGGTCCAAGAATAGTGCAGAGGAGAACAGGTTGTTATTTCGGTTTTTATTGATAGTGTCAGTGAAAGAGAGAAGGGCAGTAGAAGTACTGTGGTCGGTCTAAAACCATGTTGAGAGTCTACAAGCAAGTTGTTATTCAAGAGATAATGTAGAAGTTGATGGTGAATGCAGCGTTCCATTATTTTGGATAGAGGAGATAGAAGGGCAATAGGTCGAAAATTGGACAGTTCGTTGGAGTTCCCTCCTTTATGGAGGGGAATAATATGGGAGATTTTCCAGCAGGATGGGATTTTGGATTCTGTTATAGTTCTGTTTATTAAGATGGAGACTGGGTAGGCTATTTCGGTTGCAGCTAGTTGTAGATATTCAGCAGGAAGTTTGTCAGCAGAAGGGGTGCAGGGTTTTAGTTTAGAAAGTAGTTTTCGTATATAGGTTGTTGAGACGGTCTCAAACTTTAGTGTGTGGGTACTGTTTAGAGTGGGGGTAATTTGGAGGGATGGGGGGGGAGTCATGGTGCTTGCAAGTGAGGTGACTGTTTGAGAGAAGAAGTTGTTAAAGGTGTTGGCTATTATGTTAGGTTGGGTTTGTGCTAAACTAGCTGGGGTAGGTGTTTTGGTGTTGCCTGGATGGAGTAGTTTATTTATTCCTGACCAGAATTTTTTTGGGTTTTGGTTTTGGTTTTGTTGATATTGAAAGTGGTAGTTTTTTTTATCCAGAATGATAAGTTTCTTTGTTTTATTTCTCAGATGTTTGAAATTTTGATGGTCAATTGGGTTTTTTGTGGACCTCCATTTAGACCATAATTTATTTCTGGCTCGCATAGTTTGTTTAGTTGTAACAGAGAGCCATGGAGCTGCTTTGGAGCTGACTCTGACTAAACGGGATGGGGCATGATGGTTTAGAATTTGTAGGAAGGTATTGTTGAAATGGGCAACTGCTTCATCTATTGGGAGGTATTTTAGAGTTGACCAGTTATATTCTTTGAGTTCATTTTGAAAGGATGCTAGATTGAATTCTGTTTTATTGTATTTGGTACGATAAGTAGTTAGCTTGGGATTGTTGCATTTTTGTTTAGTGATAAAGGTAAGGAGGTGGTCGCTGATATTGTCAGGGAGTATTCCTGTTTTATAGGAGAGGGGATTGTTGTTGGTCAGTATCCAGTCTAGAATGGTTTGTTTGTGGGTGGATTTATGTATTCTAGTAGGGGAGTTGATGGTTTGGTGAAAGTTAAAGAGATTAAGGTGAATGGTGGGTTTGGGGGATATGCAGGAGCTCCAGTCAATATTAAAATCACCTAAGATTATGGTTTCCTGGGGAAAGGTGCAGGAAATCCAGCTTAGGATATTTTCTAGGGTATTGATGTTCTTGCCTGGGGGGATGTAGGAACATATTATGTTTATAGCCTTGGATTTATTAACTTGGAGTTTGGTGCAAAGTATTTCAGCATTTGCTGGGGTGGGAGGCAAGGAGTCAATTAAGGCTACCTGAAGTTGGGATTTGTATAGGAGGGCTACTCCTCCACCCTTTTTATTTGGACGATCTTGCCTTAAGGTGCTGTAGCCTGGGGGAGTGAATTCATTGTCTTTGGTACTGGGTTTAAGCCAGGTTTCAGTGAGACAGAGGATATCAAAGGCATAGAAATCAATTAAGGCATGGAGTTGTGTGACTTTGTTGTTAATGCTACGAATATTTAGGTGAGCAATAGAGAGGGAGTCAGAGGAAAAGGGTGGGTTAGAATAGTTAGCATTTTGGTTTGAAGGGATGTGATTGTGGAGGGTATTGGGACCAGGGTTGGGGTGGATGTCCCCATGTATAAGTAAAAGTGTTTGTGGGGGTTGAAGGACCTTTGTGTATTTGAATGGTATTAGATAGAGCCGTTTGGAGGTTGTGAATTTGTAATGGTGTGCTTTATGGTAGAGAGGGGGGAGGTAGGGACAGGTAGATAGTATATTAATATGTGTTTGGT
This sequence comes from Protopterus annectens, assembly GCF_019279795.1. Classification (NCBI taxonomy): domain Eukaryota; kingdom Metazoa; phylum Chordata; order Ceratodontiformes; family Protopteridae; genus Protopterus; species Protopterus annectens. Next base: position 2,725 of record NW_025060716.1, on the reverse strand, counting down.
TGGGTAGAGGAAGTGTGGTTGTAGTATGTTTGGCTGATGCAGGAGTTTGGTTAAGCTTGTGATTTTCATAGGAGGTAAGGGTGTAGTAGTAAAGCAGGATGTTAAGGAGAAGAAGAGGAAAGAGTGATTTAAGGGTTAAAGGCATATTTTATAGAGTGTGAGGCTAGTAATTATAGGACTGCACGGTTTGTAAAGATAGGGTGAGTTAGTTTTGAGAAAGGGTGTGGTTGTAGGAGTGAGGAGTTGATTGGTAGATGTATAGGAAAATAGTTATAGGTAGTTGGCTAATTGGGGGTGTGCCTAAGTATGTATAAAGGTAGGACCCCTGGGGGTGGGTGGGATTTGGGGGTAGGGTAGGGGAGCGGAGCGGGGCAGACCAAAGTAAGAGGAGCAGTGAGAGGAAACAATCAGTAAGGAGGAAGGTAAGCACTAGAGACAGTAACAGAGTAGCCAAGGTGAGAGTCAGAAGAGGAGGACATAGAGAGAGGGGAAACACCTGGGAGAGTAGAGGAGCGAGTTAGGTAGCGAGCTGTATAAGAACTAGGAAGGAGAATGGGTAGCAGGGTTAAGAGGGCTTTGTCATCAGAAAGAGAAGAGTGCCACAAGCTTATAAGCCTCACGGAGGGTGGTGGGGTAGCAAAAGAAATGAGATTACAGGTGTATGATGAGTGCCATCTAGTGGCCAAATCTAAAACAGCTATAAAGAGATGGAAGCAGTGCAATATTAAGGTGAAGTAGGGTAGTGGAAAGAATGGTGTAACAAGGCAGAAGGGTAGCTGTGGTAGTAGGGGGCAAAAGGTAGAAACAAAAGATAGTTAAACCAGGGGGGTATGGCTGCTGGCAGATATGGCAGGAGAAGTTGTGCACCTTGGAGGTGCTGGGGTCAGATATTTAGTAATAATTAAGCTAACAAATAATCTGTTTATAACATACAATAAAAGTAGCTGTGGCCTTTAGTCCAAGGGTGTTTTCCCAGGTCTCAGAAACACTCAATCAGGTTGGTAGTTGGGTTGAGCTGGTCTTGGAGTCCAGAAGGGCACAACAAATGTAGAAAGGTGAAATAGAAGCTATGCAATGCTGGGAAAGGGAAAAAAAAATAAGTCAAAAAGGGAAAAAAGTGACAACAGGTAAAACAGATGAGGCTTTTTAATGGTAATACAGTCTTAACAGAGTGAATAACTAGGACAAAAGTGGTTCTCAAACACCAGGAGTACACAACATCAAGTTATACAACAAAGTAGCAGGAAAATTATAATAATCATCAAGAACCATGTAAAAGGACAATAGAGTGAAAGGTTACAATCCCAGAGCAGTCTCCTAATTACATAAGTCAGCTTAACTAACACAGGAAAGTGCAGAGCATTCTCATGAAAGAACACATCAGTAGACTAGTTATAACACATAGCAGGTCTTAAAAATACTTTAAGATATGGGCAATTAACTATTAGGAGTTAGCTACAGAGATATGTAGAATAGCAAATTAACTAGAAAGAAAGGGCAACTGCATATGTTCCCTAGGCTGTCGCTAATAAATTTAAAGGCACAGTAAGCTATATATATGCATTGCTAGGACAATCATTAAAACTAAGGAAACATAATCAACTAAAGGGAGGCAATGAAAGTAAAGTATAAGCAGCTATATCAGGTTCCTGGCTAGTCGCTGAAACTAAAAGAGTACATATAAGCTATATAGTATACACCTTTAGGTACAAAGCCTAGAAGTAGGTAAATGAATCTAAATCACGTTTAGAGATAGCGACCATTAAACTAAAGGTAGGCAGCTGCACCTTTCCTAGGCTATTTAATCAGTAAGAAAGCATAGCAAGCTATACAGTTTATCCCTAGGTAAACCGCAAAAGTAAGGGAAAGCAAAAGCATACAGTGAATAATCATCAAGCTCCAGCTATACTAACTATCGGGGTCATGTGGGCTAGTTGCTGCTTCAGAACAACGATATCGGGGAAATTTAAAAGGGGCAGGGAAAAAACACAAAATAGGAGGGTATTCAGAGCAAACGAAAGCTTTTACAAGTACAGACAAAGTAAAACAAAACAATCTGAGCAATGCTTCTAGAAAAGCAGGGGAAAAAAATGCAAAATAACACTTAAACAAGCAAGACTGTGTCAGTAACAAAAAGCAAACATGTATCTGCAGCTAGAACAATTGTAACAAAAACACCTATACCTATACAAACAAACGCCAGGGATCAGCAGCCCCATGGTGAAAGGAAGTAAAGATGGGCCAGTAAGGAGGCAGTCCCATATAATACCTCAGGCACGGAAGTGCTAAGCGGGGCAAAGTAATTAATAATCGGAATAAATACCGGAACAGTGGAGAAAGGTGAAGACACCAGATGGGAAGAAAACAAGTATAATAGAAGTGTGGGGTACTGGGAGGAGGTAAGGGTGAGGGGGACAGAGAAGATCTGATAGAGGTGGGAGCTAAACAGATATAAGGGAGATAGTAGTCTACCTAAGAGTTAAATAGAAGGAGTAGTGAGGGATATCATAACCACTGGACGAGAAATGAGATCACAGCAAAGAAGTACAAAGTAAGGGGCAGGCCACTGAGAATGGAAAAAGTAGGGTGAAGATGGGAGTATAAGCAGCGTGGGAGTGAGGATAGTGAGGGCAAGGTAGGGAAAAAGAACTAGCAGACCAAAGTAAGAGGAGCAGTGAGAGGAAACAATCAGTAAGGAGGAAGGTAAGCACTTAAAAAAAGAAAG
>NW_025060715.1:0-4704 GCF_019279795.1 Protopterus annectens | reverse complement strand
CGTATTTAGCTTTCCTATGCATTTTAAGCATGTTTCTGGATAGAGAAAAATAACCCTGGAAAGTTGTTTTCTCCAAGAGAAAAAGCTAGGAGGCTGAAACTCTGCAGGTGTGTAGGGTATTATCCACCCTACAAAGGGGTAGGGCAATCCTGGTTCTGGCTTAACTGCCAGTTTCAGTATGACCGTTTATTGTTTTAGCTTTCCCTATGCATTTCAAGCATGTTTCTGCATAGAGAGAAAAAAACACCTGTGGAAAGTTGTTTTTCTCCAAGAGGGAAAAAGCTAGGAGGCTGAAACTGTGCAGGTGTGTAGGGTATAATCCACCCTGCAAAGGGGTAGGGCAATCCTGGTTCTGGATTAACTGCCAGTTTCAGTATGACTGTTTATTGTTTTTAGCTTCCCTATGCATTTCAAGCATGTTTCTGCATAGTGAAAAAATAACCCTGGAAAGTTGTTTTTCTCCAAGAGGAAAAAAGCTAGGAAGCTGAAACTCTGCAGGTGTGTAGGGTACTATCCACCCTACAAAGGGCTAGGGCAATCCTGGTTCTGGCTTAACTGCCAGTTTCAGTATGACCGTTTATTGTTTTAGCTTTCTTTTTGCATTTCAAGCATGTTTCTGCATAGAGAAAAAAATACCTGTGGAAAGTTGTTTTTCTCCAAGAGGGAAAAAGCTAGGAGGCTGAAACTCTGCAGGTGTGTAGGGTACTATCCACCCTACAAAGGGGTATGGCAATCCTGGTTCTGGCTTAACTGCCAGTTTCAATATGACCGTTTATTGTTTTTAGCTTTCCCTATGTATTTCAAGCATGTTTTGCATAGAGAAAAAATTCCCCTGGAAAGTTTTTTTTCTCCAAGAGGGAAAAAGCTAGGAGGCTGAAACTCTGCAGGTGTGTAGGCTACTATCCACCCTACAAAGGGGTAGGGCAATCCTGGTTCTGGCTTAACAGCCAGTTTCAGTATGACCGTTTATTGTTTTTAGCTTTTCCTATGCATTTCAAGCATGTTTCTGCATAGAGAAAAAATAACCCTGGAAAGTTGTTTTTCTCCAAGAGGGAAAAAGCTAGGAGGCTGAAACTCTGCAGGTGTCTTGGGTACTATCCACCCTACAGAAAGGTATGACAATCCTGGTTCTGACTTAACTGCCAGTTTCAGTATGACCGTTTATTGTTTTTAGCTTTCCCTATGCATTTCAAGCATGTTTTTGCATAGAGAAAAAATTCCCTGGAAAGTTGTTTTTCCAAGAGGGAAAAAGCTAGGAGGCTGAAACTGTGCAGGTGTGTAGGGTATAATCCACCCTGCAAAGGGTAGGGCAATCCTGGTTCTGGCTTAACTGCCAGTTTCAGTATGACCGTTTATTGTTTTTAGCTTTCTTTTTGCATTTCAAGCATGTTTCTGCATAGAGAAAAAATACCTGTGGAAAGTTGTTTTTCTCCAAGAGGGAAAAAGCTAGGAGGCTGAAACTCTGCAGGTGTGTAGGGTACTATCCACCCTACAAAGGGGTAGGGCAATCCTGGTTCTGGCTTAACTGCCAGTTTCAGTATGACCGTTTATTGTTTTTAGCTTTTCCTATGCATTTCAAGCATGTTTCTGCATAGAGAAAAAATAACCCTGGAAAGTTGTTTTTCTCCAAGAGGGAAAAAGCTAGGAGGCTGAAACTCTGCAGGTGTGTAGGGTACTATCCACCCTACAAAGGGTAGGGCAATCCTGGTTCTGGCTTAACTGCCAGTTTCAGTATGACCGTTTATTGTTTTAGCTTTCCCTATGCATTTCAAGCATGTTTCTGCATAGAGAAAAAATAACCCTGGAAAGTTGTTTTTCTCCAAGAGGAAAAAAGCTAGGAGGCTGAAACTCTGCAGGTGTGTAGGGTACTATCCACCCTACAAAGGGGTAGGGCAATCCTGGTTCTGGCTTAACTGCCAGTTTCAGTATGACCGTTTATTGTTTTTAGCTTTCTTTTTGCATTTCAAGCATGTTTCTGCATAGAGAAAAAAATACCTGTGGAAAGTTGTTTTTCTCCAAGAGGGAAAAAGCTAGGAGGCTGAAACTCTGCAGGTGTGTAGGGTACTATCCACCCTACAGAAAGGTATGACAATCCTGGTTCTGACTTAACTGCCAGTTTCAGTATGACCGTTTATTGTTTTTAGCTTTCCCTATGCATTTCAAGCATGTTTCTGCATAGAGAAAAAATTCCCCTGGAAAGTTGTTTTTCTCCAAGAGGGAAAAAGCTAGGAGGCTGAAACTCTGCAGGTGTGTAGGGTATTATCCACCCTACAAAGGGGTAGGGCAATCCTGGTTCTGGCTTAACTGCCAGTTTCAGTATGACCGTTTATTTTTTTAGCTTTCTTTTTGCATTTCAAGCATGTTTCTGCATAGAGAAAAAATACCTGTGGAAAGTTGTTTTTCTCCAAGAGGGAAAAAGCTAGGAGGCTGAAACTCTGCAGGTGTGTAGGCTACTATCCACCCTACAAAGGGGTAGGGCAATCCTGGTTCTGGCTTAACTGCCAGTTTCAGTATGACCGTTTATTGTTTTAGCTTTTCCTATGCATTTCAAGCATGTTTCTGCATAGAGAAAAAATAACCCTGGAAAGTTGTTTTTCTCCAAGAGGGAAAAAGCTAGGAGGCTGAAACTCTGCAGGTGTCTTGGGTACTATCCACCCTACAGAAAGGTATGACAATCCTGGTTCTGACTTAACTGCCAGTTTCAGTATGACCGTTTATTGTTTTAGCTTTCCCTATGCATTTCAAGCATGTTTTGCATAGAGAAAAAATTCCCCTGGAAAGTTGTTTTTCTCCAAGAGGGAAAAAGCTAGGAGGCTGAAACTGTGCAGGTGTGTAGGGTATAATCCACCCTGCAAAGGGGTAGGGCAATCCTGGTTCTGGCTTAACGGCCAGTTTCAGTATGACCGTTTATTGTTTTTAGCTTTCTTTTTGCATTTCAAGCATGTTTCTGCATAGAGAAAAAATACCTGTGGAAAGTTGTTTTTCTCCAAGAGGGAAAAAGCTAGGAGGCTGAAACTCTGCAGGTGTGTAGGGTACTATCCACCCTACAAAGGGGTACGGCAATCCTGGTTCTGGCTTAACTGCCAGTTTCAATATGACCGTTTATTGTTTTAGCTTTCCCTATGCATTTCAAGCATGTTTCTGCATAGAGAAAAAATAACCCTGGAAAGTTGTTTTTCTCCAAGAGGGAAAAAGCTAGGAGGCTGAAACTCTGCAGGTGTGTAGGGTACTATCCACCCTACAAAGGGGTAGGGCAATCCTGGTTCTGGCTTAACTGCCAGTTTCAGTATGACCGTTTATTGTTTTTAGCTTTCCCTATGCATTTCAAGCATGTTTCTGCATAGAGAAAAAATAACCCTGGAAAGTTGTTTTTCTCCAAGAGGGAAAAAGCTAGGAGGCTGAAACTCTGCAGGTGTGTAGGGTATTATCCACCCTACAAAGGGGTAGGGCAATCCTGGTTCTGGCTTAACTGCCAGTTTCAGTATGACCGTTTATTGTTTTTAGCTTTCTTTTTGCATTTCAAGCATGTTTCTGCATAGAGAAAAAATACCTGTGGAAAGTTGTTTTTCTCCAAGAGGGAAAAAGCTAGGAGGCTGAAACTCTGCAGGTGTGTAGGCTACTATCCACCCTACAAAGGGGTAGGGCAATCCTGGTTCTGGCTTAACTGCCAGTTTCAGTATGACCGTTTATTGTTTTAGCTTTTCCTATGCATTTCAAGCATGTTTCTGCATAGAGAAAAAATAACCCTGGAAAGTTGTTTTTCTCCAAGAGGGAAAAAGCTAGGAGGCTGAAACTCTGCAGGTGTCTTGGGTACTATCCACCCTACAGAAGGGTATGACAGTCCTGGTTCTGACTTAACTGCCAGTTTCAGTATGACCGTTTATGTTTTTTAGCTTTCCCTATGCATTTCAAGCATGTTTTTGCATAGAGAAAAAATTCCCCTGGAAAGTTGTTTTTCTCCAAGAGGGAAAAAGCTAGGAGGCTGAAACTGTGCAGGTGTGTAGGGTATAATCCACCCTGCAAAGGGGTAGGGCAATCCTGGTTCTGGCTTAACGGCCAGTTTCAGTATGACCGTTTATTGTTTTTAGCTTTCTTTTTGCATTTCAAGCATGTTTCTGCATAGAGAAAAAAATACCTGTGGAAAGTTGTTTTTCTCCAAGAGGGAAAAAGCTAGGAGGCTGAAACTCTGCAGGTGTGTATGGTACTATCCACCCTACAAAGGGGTAGGGCAATCCTGGTTCTGGCTTAACTGCTAGTTTCAGTATGACCGTTTATTGTTTTAGCTTTTCCTATGCATTTCAAACATGTTTCTGCATAGAGAAAAAATAACCCTGGAAAGTTGTTTTCTCCAAGAGAGAAAAAGCTAGGAGGCTGAAACTCTGCAGGTGTGTAGGGTACTATCCACCCTACAAAGGGGTAGGGCAATCCTGGTTCTGGCTTAACTGCCAGTTTCAGTATGACCGTTTATTGTTTTAGGTTTCCTATGCATTTCAAGCATGTTTCTGCATAGAGAAAAAATAACCCTGGAAAGTTGTTTTTCTCCAAGAGGAAAAAAGCTAGGAGGCTGAAACTCTGCAGGTGTGTAGGGTACTATCCACCCTACAAAGGGTAGGGCAATCCTGGTTCTGGCTTAACTGCCAGTTTCAGTATGACCGTTTATTGTTTTAGCTTTCTTTTGCATTTCAAGCATGTTTCTGCATAGGG
>NW_025060714.1:0-4855 GCF_019279795.1 Protopterus annectens | reverse complement strand
TAATTGTTTTAGTGGTCTGATTTAAAAAGGTTTCAAGGAAACAGCATTGTTCAACCAGGAGACCTATCTGCTGAAGAGTAAAATCCATCTTTGTTGCTTCCTACCTTATTCTTATATCACCTCACTTTTATTTATTATTTCAAAACCAGAAATTAAATATGTTTCCTATCTTCTTCTTCCACATGTTTTGCTAAAGCACTTGTGTCTTTATTTCTTTATCTCTAAGGTGTTCAAGGATACGTTCCTTTAGACACCTATTGGTTTTGCCTATATAAAAGGCGTGACAGACAGTGCAGAAGCTGAAATAAACCAAATTTTGTGTTCTGCAGTCAGCATAAAAATCTATATCAATTATAAATCCTAGTGTAGGATGTTTATATGTAGATTTATTATATAGTCACATGCTGTACAATTTCTGCAAGGAAAAGTCCCCTGCCTATCCGACAGGATCATTCTTTCATTGTTTCTGGATTTGTAACATAGTTGCCTTTTTAAGGCCCTCTTATTTCTAAAAGAAAAGCTGGGTCTATCTTCTAACAATTCTCGCAAGTCAGGATCCGACAATAAAACATTCCAGTTCTTCTCAAAAATATTACAGAACCTTCTGATGTCACTTGAATAAGTTATAGGGAATCTAACTTTAAAATCATGACCTTCCCTGCTTTTAACATCTTCTATAGTATTTGAGAAGAGCGGTTTACATCTCCCATCCCTATTTTCAATGGTATATTTAGAGCTTTCATTGATTTCTTTCTTACTATAACCTCTGTTTAAGAAGTCTTTCTCTAATATAGTCATTGTCTTCACAAAGCCTTCATCTGTATTATGTAAGCGGCTTATTCTCATATATTGTCCTTTCACTACATTTTTGTGTACAAATGCTGGATGCATACTAGTCTTATGTAAGATACTATTTCTCCATGTAGATTTTCTATACATCCCTGTTGCAAGTTCGTCTAACGCTGTCTTCTTAACCAAAACATCTAGGAACTCAGTAGAGTCCCTGGAATGTTGACTAGTGAATCTTAAAAATTCAGTGGTGCTATGTAAGTACTCCACCATCTCTTGCAACTCTTCACTAGTACCATCCCATAACAGGAAGACGTCATCTACAAAATGTATATACCATACAATTTTGCCAGCATATTTATTGCTAGCACTTAATACATGATCTTTTCCCATGCAGTGCTAAGTTGGCGTAGCTGTTGGCACAAGCCGTGCCCATTGCTACACCAACTTTCTGCAGATAAAACTTGGCATTGAATATAAAGACATTATTGTCTAGGACAATATCGAGCAACTCGCATATCAAATTAATCTTAGTGCTTTGAAAAACTTGTTTCAAGGTCAGAATATCACATATTTTCTCAATACCCCATTTATTCGGTATCACTGTGAACAGTGAAGTGACATCCATTGTCACAAACATATAATTTCTATTAATATTCCTGGTCTTATTATATAACAGTCGCAGTTAACAGTTTCCTACCTTGACTACTACATCTCAGTTACAACTTTTGGTCACAACTTTTGGTTTTATAAAGGGCACTACTGTGAAGCTGCAAGTGATTTATTTCCTGACGTGGATTATTCCATTTTTATCTTCAGCTGTGGTCTAACCATTGGTCTTTTCTTTTTTTATATAGATCTATTTGCCTCCCCTCACAACTATCAACTAAAAAGAGTCTGCACAAGGACTTATCTCTGACAAGCATGGAAAGTGGACGCCTTATCTTTCAACTGGAAAAACCTATCAGTATATGCCTTTCCTCCACTGCCACTCCTCCCCAAGGTACTCCTAAAGGTGAGACAGGAGAAACCAAAAATGATTCTGATTGCCCCAGACTGGCCCCGCCAGTACTGGTATCCGATCTTAAGGAACTTGTCTCAGTGCCCAGCCTGGACCTTGCTTCAAATACCTCCTCTACTGTCCCAACAAAACAATCAGATTCTGCACAGCCAATTCAGGACTCTAAACCTGGCAGCATGGCAGATAATGTAGCCATACAAAGCACACCTCTCAGTAAAGCTGTGATGGATGTCATTTTGGAAGCCAGAAGGCCTAGTACTAGAAAATCCTATGCTGGAAAATGGAAGAGATTTTGTGCTTGGAGCCAAACTCAAGGAACTGACACAGCTGTACCAAATATTCCTTAGATTTTGCAATACTTAACTGAGATGCTGGACAAAGGCCTATCTTTTTCATCAATTAAAATTCATGCCTCTGCCACGCCACCACTCTTTTCTCATCCTTTATTAAGGCAGTACCTCAGAGGAGCCAAAAATTTAAGGCCTCCAAGGAGATCGCCAATACCTGCATGGATCTAAATATGTCTTGAAAAACTCACCCTACCTCCATTTGAGCCAGCTTTTGGGTTATAAAGTTTTTATCTTTGAAAACAGCTCTGCTCCTAGCAATAACGTTTGCAAGATGAGTGTCAGAGCTACAGGCTCTCATGGCTGTGGAACCTTTTATCATTTTTTATCCAGACAGGGTGTCTCTGAGGACAAACCCTACATTTATGCCTAAGGTGGTGTCCAGTATAGCCCTTAACCAAACTATTCATTTGCCAACTTTTTATCCAAATCCACAGAACAAGGGGGAGAAAATTCTGCATTCTTTGGACATACACAGACAACTTAGATTCTATTTGGACAAAACCAAAGTTTTCAGAAAGACAGAACAATTACTAGTGGCATATGCTGTAGGATCACAAGGAAAGGCTATCTCCAAGCAGACTATTTCAAAGTGGATAGGTTACCGCATTCGTTTCTGCTACTCTCAGCATGGCAAGCCAGTGCTTAAAGGCATTAGGCCACATTCAACCAGAGCTGCAGCCACTTCTGCAGCCTTTCTCAGGGGAGTACCAAAGACATTTTAGAGGCTGCTACTTGGAGTTCAGTGCACACCTTTACAAAGCATTACAATCTGCCACTTTACTCTAAATCCAGAGCAGGCTTTGCCACTGCAGTCCTGCAGGGCCTCATAGCCACTCCTAATGTTGTTTAGCTCCAGCCCCCAACCATAGCTTTGGGACTCTACCCAAATGTAATGACTGCAACAGTGAAACACGAAGAACATAGTACAGTTCTGTACACTTACCATAAATGTAGATGTTCGAGTGTATTCACTGTTGCAGTCCAGGGTTTCCCACACATCCCCTTATTTCTGCTGGAACTTATCTTTACTTCTCTGATCTATACAACCTATGTGGTGTATTTGCTTGTAGATGAAGGTAAAGTTTATTTTGGTGTATGTATGTTTTATATATATATCTAGCCTATTTTGGGGCACCTGACATCGGGGGCAAGAAAACTAAAAAAATGATGTCGGCTGCATCTTTTATCCCCCTGACACGGGGCCCCAAAGGGAAAGGGGAAATAAAACCCAGGACCCAAGACTTTGGAATTCGGGCCAACGGGGAGCAACCTGCCAGCAGAATTACCCAAAAATGACTGCAACAGTGAATACCCCCTAACATCTACATTTATGGTAAGTGTACACAACTGTACCTTTTTGTTTTATATATTTTTTTTTCATTGCTAAAGGGGGTGAGTTAACGGGGCCCATTTTTAGGTTCGAAACAGCCCTTTGGCACCCCTTTTATTCCTTTGTTTAAGAATTTTCCTAATCGAGGCTAAAAGATCAAGATAGTCTTTTTAAGTTTTTTTTATTCACTTAAAAAATTAATAGCGGGATCTGAAGTAGGACTTCATTTGTCAGCAACCTTTGGGATAGGATCCGACCCCCTTCTACCACAGCATAGATCCGAGCTCCTAGCTCCTCCCTTTACCATAACCCCCTGCCAACCCTGACTGACCTCAGATCTAGTTTCCCCTTCAAGCTAAAGCTGGTTTTTGAGCCCTGCTATTTTTAAATTTTTGAGGGAAAAAAATTTTTATTTTATTCCTCTTTTTTTAGTGTGAGTGAGGTTGTTTAGGTAGCCCTTTTATTTTCTAATTTTTAAATTTCTTTTAAATTTTTGGTTATTTTTTCCCCCTCCCCGCCCTCGCTGGTGTGTGTGTGGTGTGTAGGGGCCAGTGAGTGTGTTTCTGTGCTACTATGTTGGAGGCCCCTAAAGCCATTTTTAAAGTGCACCGTGTGGCCATAAGCTTTCACTTTGGGTGGCCACACCGGGGTTAGGTGCCTTGGGGGTTTAACACCTCCCTCGGATGCGCAAGGGTTCAACCCCAGGGCACTTAAGGACCGGAGGTGAAGCTGATTCTGGCGGCCTTTTTCCCCGGATTCGCCCGCCTCTGCCTGTGGGCTACCCAGCCCTCAGTGGCGCCACCCTGCCTCCCCCCCCTCCCCGGGGGCTCAACCTCCCTGGGCCCGGGGGGAGGGAGGCCGGAAAAAGGGAGAGAAACACCCAAGGGGGGCCCAGGGCTCTTTCCCCGGCCCGCCAAACAACTTCTCCTCCAGAGCTTCTGGATCGCCCCCCCTCGGCTCCGGTCCCTTGTTATCACCGGGACCCGGTCCCGTCGAGGTCATCGGGGTACTCTAGGTCTGCCTCGGGGGCCTCTTCGAGGTCCACTTTAGATGTCAGATGCAGACATGGACCGGATGAGAGGAGGTTCATCCAGGCCCAGCTGCAGATGGGAGTGTTTGCCCCCCCTGGGGAGCTCGACCCCCTTTTTGCTCCACCCCTTTCTCCACCGCCCGGGTTCGGGGGTCGGAGCCGAGCCGTGGGTCCGGGGTGGTCGGGGCGACAGTACTGTACTTGGTGACTGGTTTTGTCGGATCCGACCTCGGAGCCGGGGGTGAGCTCGGATCCGAGGGATTCGTGTGATTTCGCCCGCCCCCTCGGAGCACACGGGTCCTTCGGATCCGGGGCCGCCCGGGGTTCCCCGGGGT
>NW_025060713.1:0-4757 GCF_019279795.1 Protopterus annectens | reverse complement strand
ATGACAATGGTTAACAGAATCACTACACAGCACTGCAGCAGTCAGCAACTGTTGCACACTGATTGGTGCAGAGCCATCACCTGATCATGTGCATCACCTACAAAAGCCATGCTGAAATCCATTCAAACCAACTATTTGCTCTAATGAGAGGGAAGAGAGAGAAAGAAAAAAAAGAAAAGGAAAACAAAACAAACATAAAACGGAACTCACACAGTGGGAACAAATAACTAAGGCCACAACCGGGGCCACACCCATCCAAACACTAAAAGGTATGTAAAACATAACTTATGTCATTTAAGGTAGTATGTGGTATAGATTTTTAGGAGTTATGATGTAGAATGTTTGATATGTGCCATCTGTAGTTGTCCCTGTAATGATGTCCCAATGAACAACTGCTCTGGACAATACTGTCTGTCTTTGTAAGCAGTGGGACATACCAGCAATGAATGACAAAGATGTCAGCCATAATATCTGTGTATGTTATGTTTGTGTGGACAATAGCTTTTGGTGGATGTACTGATGTCATGATAGACACATGAGTGTCAGAGCACACCGCTTGCAGGACAGTCATGTGAATGTGTAATGTAGCATGCACAAATGCCATAGGCATGTAATAGGCATACCAGCACTCTCACACCATAGTTACCACCCTAATGTTAGGTTTCACATGTGGCACCTTTTGTGTTGCAGCAAGGCAGAACAGTGCAGCTGTGAATGAAAGAGGTTACAGAATGCAGACCAGATGTCTGTATGCACTCCACATATCTGTGTGATATGGAATGTGATGTGTATGTGTACAGATACAGAACATATAGACATAGGTATAATCCACAATGTACAAAATATATATCTACACATATATGTACATAGATGTATATTTATTTTTATATATATATATATATATATATATATATATATATATATATATAGTGGCACTGACAATGGCATGCAGGTAAAATAGTCTGTAACAGGCCAACAAAGATAAGTGTCCCCACAGGAGCATGGCTACAAACACATAGCACAAAGTGTGGCACATACATATAGCACAAAGCTTGGTACAATACAACATATGTCCCAATGGTAGGTAAGCAGCTGACATAACAACTGCAATCTGTGAACGTGTTGTTGTAGCTGATATGGTGGGGGGAGACATATATGTGTATTAAGAACTATGGTAACCCTGCTGTATGGGTGGCTCAGACCTGTTTCCATCCTTATGTTTTCCAGGAATCATGTTGCATAGTTGCCTTCCCATGCACAACGCTGCTGAAATGGCTATCATCGACCACCTGGTACAGCACTACGTACTTTTTGACCGGACAGCCCATGACCAGCAGGAGAAGACTGCTCTGTGGAATGAGCTAGTCCACAGTGTCAATGATGTTGGTCTGCATAACCACAGCTATGAGCAGGTCTGGCATCATTGCACCGACCTGCTTCACCATGTATGCGCAGCGCTGGGGGAAACCCCCTGCAATGGGGAACCCACCCCTCCCCTCATTTTGGAGGAGCTTCTCAGCAGCCTAGTGGCACCTGTCTGCCTGCAACATCAAACCTGGCAGGGCACATTTTGGAGGTGGGGGCCAACAACACACCAGCTGAGGAGCAGGGAAGGGCCCCCGGGCACATCGGTACACCACTGTGTATGCACCTGCATCTGTACAGGTACATCATGCCAAACTGAGATGCCATATACATAGTTTGCTGCTGTGTAGTAGTACTAAACTGTTGCGTATAAGCTGTAATATTGTGTAATTCTACTGTTGATGTAACATAATGCTGCACTTACATGTTATGAATGCCACAGCTGTGGCCACTGACATCAGCTTTGTCGCAATCCTATGTAGGCCCCTCCAGGATACCACCACAGCAGCACCCATACCCTGAGTATGGTTGCGTCATGCATGATAATAAACTGCATGTTGTAGCTATGGGTTTTTGGCATGTCTAACACCCCTACCCATACTGTGTTAACAACGCTGTTGTTGAGAAATGCACTGCACACAGTGAGACCATGTTGTATCAGAAGGGTACAACAGACATGCAGAATTAACACCCCAAATGTTGCAGAAGGTCTGGGACATTTTGGGGCCCCCCTCACAGCCATGGTAAGGTCCGCGGGTTTGTCAGTGTAATAGTCATGTACTGGTCATACATGCACTGCTGATGCTGTGATCTGTAATGCAGACATCAGGCATCCACAACTGATAGCTGTTCACATATCATCCCAGGTATTGTTGCTACAACACACAGGGCTGTGAGCTTTGGGAGCTGACATAACCAACACAGTACTACAGATGCATCAATGGTTTCTACACCAGGTATGGTGCACAGTACAAGGCGGGGCAGAACAGGTCCACAGTAACACTTTGTACATGGGTGCAGTGTTAACACAGGGGGGGGCCATCACCCCAACAAAGCCCATGCCTCACACACATGTATACCCCGCATGATGTCACTATAGTTGCACTGCATGCTGTTGACCCCATATGTAATGCATGTTGACAGAAAGCTAATGGGAGGACTCTATACAAATGTTGTGCAACTCCACATGTAGGAGTGTGGTGTGTGTGTGTGTGTGTGTGTGTGTGTGTGTGTGTGTGTGTGTGTGTGTAATTTTGTAGGAATCTAGTGGAGTGGAATGTGTGGTGTGTGTGTGTGTGTGTGTGTGTGTGTGTGTGTGTGGGTGTGTGTCCATGTATGCACAGGGATAGTGGGATTGACCACATGGGGTACTTCCCTTGGGATTGTGCTGTACATGGAGTGAGACATGGGACACCAGGGCAACCTGTCAGGTATGTGAACACAGGACCGCTGATAGCATACCAAGCTCTGTAGCATCGCGCATGCATTGGGAGGTGCACTACATCCCAGCTATACACATCATATTGCCAACAGCAGATAGCTAACTGCGTACCCACATATGCAGCACTACAAATGCAATGGGGAATTACCACAGCACATCAGTGAGTGTATCCAGGTAGTACTTTTGTCTGCATGATGGGTCAATTGTGCAGTAGATGTGGCATGGACTGAGCAAGACTGTAGTATGAGGCTCTGGTGTGTAACATATGTAGTGAATGTAGCAGCCCCAACCATATAGGGGCCTCATACACCAATACTGCCTATACACAGGGTAATACAGGGTGACAGCAGTGAGTCCATGTACAACCTACTCCACCGAGGTCACGGAGGTAATGGAGTAACAGGTCAGGTGTGGTAACCACATGTGTAGGCATCGAGAGGGATGATATGTTAATGGGCTGTAGTGATGCATGTATATTAGCAAGTGCCTTGCAGGAAGGGGAACATATGTAACTGACTGTAGGACTGTCTGTAAACTCAGGGAAGGTGAGGTGGGTGGCTGTGGGGAGTGTTTTACTTTTTGCACTGCTGTACAGGTCTTAACATGTGTATTTTTTTCCCCCACAGGTGGGGGGTTTAGGTCCCTCCTGCATCAACTGAGGTAGGTGTCCCTACAGACACCAATGAAGATGAAGGTACAGGTGAGACACAGGTGGGGTTGTCAGAGGCTGACACGGGCCAACATGTGTCATCACTCCTAGCCACCCCAACCCGAAAAGTTACAGTGCCCCTACAAACCCCATCACATGTGGCCATAGCAGGGGGGTTTGCGGGGCAATGACCAGGAAAGTGTGGTGTCCATGCCAACTGTGTGGGGTACAGTCAGCATAGCTGGATGTCCAGAACCCCCAAGGCAGAACATTGGGGGGGGAGGACCCAGGTCATCCTGCCCCGGCAGAGGGGCCCCAACTGGTACCACCAGGAGCATGTTTCAGGCCATAATGGAGGCCCCAAAGGAAATGCACTCCAGACAGGTCCTGAGGCTGCAGAGGTCTGCTTTCACAGCTGTAAGTGGCAACCTCCATGAAATCGCTTTTCCTTGGAATATGAGGTCATGATAGATTGGGGGGAGATGGTTGGCCCCCCAACTGTGGTATGTCTGTGCCCTGTGGGGGGAGTGGGGGCCAGGGGGAAAGGGCCCGAGACACCAGCAGCTTTGGGCAAGGACATGCCAGGATGCACAGCCACTCCTAGTGGCAGTACCAGCCCCAGCACACCACAGGGCTGCTGTCCACACCACACCACAGCAGGTTGGCTGGCCAGGCCCACAGGACATGGTTCCAGGGCATATGTCATCACAGGGAGTAGCCCTCAAAGGGCTGTACCTGCTGTGCCCATGGAACCCTGGCAGGCACACATGGCCTGGGAGGCACTGAACTGCACACCTGCCAGGTATGGTCTGCAGCTGTCCAACATTACCCGTAAGCCACATTTGGGAAATGTGTGCATGCATACCCACACACTATGCAACCAAAGGGGCCCCCTAAAAACACCACATCACCATGCATCACCCCATCACCCCCAGGGAACATGTTTACCCCTTCCCCCTGAACACATTTCATATGGATACCCCACACCTGTCATCCATATGCAGGGACAGGCTAACATGGTTCAATGCACATGCTGTTTTGCAATGCCCCAGTGTAGAATGTAGTCATAGTGTACTGCATACATGTTAGGGGCCACAATAAATACACACCCTGTGCATATGATGACCCCCATCCCCACCCTAAAAACAGGGACAGGCTAACATGGTTCTTGCACACGGGTTTTGAAGAGTGCCCAAGTACCGTGTAGAATGTAGGGGGAAAGTACTGTACATTTATTGTTAGCCGCAGCTAAGATGAAATTTACACACCCTGTGCATATGATGATACCCGTGCCACATCCCT
>NW_025060712.1:0-5374 GCF_019279795.1 Protopterus annectens | reverse complement strand
AGTATCACCACCACTCAAGGTGTAGATGGTGCAGCTTTTGAGACAGGAGATTCCCTTCTGCACTGTAGAGCATTCATACAGGTGGAAGGCTGAGAGACTTTCAGATTTTAAAACATCTTTTTCTGCAGTTTAGCCCATATCTCATTTTTTTTTTAGTCTAGAGTTGTAGGTGATTTTCAAGAAGTACATTTACTTCCTCTTTCCTACATGGAGGTAGTAGAAAATGTGTTCTCTTCACCTCGCTGTTTGTTTCCTCTTCCCTCGCTTAATTCTTTCTTATTCACTACCTATGTTCTCACTTTATACAGTACAGTACAGGGAAAAATGTGCCAAACAGCTTACAGCAGCAGAAATAAAGACATCACTGGAAATGTCAGTAAAAAGAATCAGGGAACGTGCCCTGGTAACCATAATAGCTGTTCCCCTGTCGAACACTAGGGTCTATGTTGCAAACATTCTTGCTTTTCAGGTGCTTCCAGTCACAGGTTTCCTCGTTAGTATAACAGGGTCTGAATGATTTAATCTGGTAGCTAAAGCAGTAGGATAAGGGGCTGGGAGTTGGCATAATTGTTAAGGTACCACAAACCACAACAAAGTCAAAAACAGGCATTGCTTATGTCTGGCAGTTGGTGCAGTTGATAAGGCTGTAAGCCGTACTGCTAAGGGTATAGAGTCTGAGTCATCTGGGGTGGTAGTGGCCGAGCGGCCTCATGCGCTGGATTTAGGCTCCAGTCTCTGGAGGCGGGTTCAATCCCACCACTGGCAGTTTAAACTTCTGCACTGCTGTGACGTGTTTTTAATTCTCTCTCAGTCCTCGCCTGCCTGTTATGCATCCCCAAGCACGTCGATTAACCCAGACAGCGAATCAGAGCATTTGGGAGTTTCGGTTAGGCTCCTCATTGGTCTGTATGAGTGCATGCCTAGTACCTTACTGTGAACTCAGTCTCAGGACCTTTTCGCCGTTGTATCAGCAGTGGGTGTAGCACAGATATCAAGAAGGTCAGCCCCCCCCCCCTCTGTAGTGGTGTAGGCCAAAATGGTAGCAAACTTTGTGTAGGTGTATCCTCTAATGTTCTCGTGCGTGAGGTTATGCAGCTAAATCCACGTCTCTTCCGTTCAGCGATACCTTAACCCATCTTTTACTTGAAAATGACAAGACCCTGCCCTGCTGAGTGGTAGCACGTTAGTTGAGCTATGTATCATAAAGTCACTGGAAGAACCGAACATTTTATTCCTCTGTACATTGTGTTCCAAATGTACGCTGCAGAGTTGAAAACAGATGCTGTTTTAATAACTAGTTTTTATGTTCATAAGCAGCGTGTAGCCTGTGGTGAAGGAGGCCATTGAGGGGCCTGTCTCAGTTTCTGCAGCACCCCAAAATACAGCCTAGTTACACAACAATGAAAAGTATCTCGATAACAAGTCCCTCCCTAAGGCATCACACTAAATGCCAGACTCACGCATGAAGCTTTGTAGCTGGGTGGACTTAACGCCGACATTTGGGTTGCCAGCAGATCGCTTTTCAACCTATTGCACCACGGAGATGTGAGCACAAGCCTTCCAAAAGTCCAGAAAAAAATAGAACCCTGTACATTATGCTACAAATTCAAAAGAGCAAGCTAAACGGCATGTTTCATCCCGCGAAATACGCTTAGTACTTTTATGCTATAAGGTAAGGTTTCAAATGTCGCTAACATGGTACGTACACCCTTTTAAAAGAAGTTGAGAAATTTAAAAGAAAACGTAGTCGGCAACTCTCCAAGTTCGGCTAAGAGCAGAAATAAACTATAATTCTGCACCGAGACTTGGCAGAGTATTACATAGGTTGCAGTTGAGCTTGATTAGCAGGTTGAGTTTGTGTCAGCTAATAGAGATGCATAGCCTCCAAGGTTTGATGACTGGCAAGTAGAAGGGTCGCTGCACTTTCAGGACATTAAAAGCTCAGCACCTTCGGTCGATAGCATCGAATTAATTCTTGCACGCTGCAGCATCTGAGAGGTAGACATGTTCTCACCGATGTCAACACAGACTTGGTGGCTAAAATCGCTAGGTAGGAAGAAACGCCAAGAAAACACAGCATCTGGACTTGGTGGGTGAGCACAGCCAGGGAAAAAAAATGAGTAAATAAAATGAAAAGGCAACACAACAAAAGCAGTGAAGGGGACAACTAAAATAAAGCAGAGCAGCAATGAGACCCTATCACCAACCTGAAAGGATGACTTGAAGAAGAGCAGAGCAAAGGCCACAGTTGCTGCGATCCTAAGCCTCAGCAATGCTCACCAGATTGCATCCTTTACAGAGCTGGGCCCCTGATATGAAGAGCAAAAGTCTCACTCAATAGGTTAAGGCAGTGATCCAGTCGTGGGGAGAACACCAGAAGGAGTTGGCCGGATACGTCAGGAGATCTTGGATTTAAAATTCTATCTGATGCACCGGAGGAGACAAACGCTTCAAAGTGCAAGTCTAAGCTAAAGCAAGGCATTTTGGGTATGCTAATCTGCAACTTCTAGCTGTTTTATATTTATAGCATTTTTCCTATGTCGGGTTTTGAAATCAAAAGTAGATTGAAACGCGTCGGAAATGAGATTCTATCTTTAGCCCTGCCTCAATGTCCTGATATTTGAGCAGCAGAGGGAACAGACTGATAGGAATTTACCACCAAGACGGCTGATTGCAATGCTTTACCAACTGAATCTGACCTGTAATATTTTCTATCCTGTTTGCTTTTGTGATTCAAGCCTTAAATTTAATCTCCGTTAAGCGTCAGTGGATGTGGACCAGGCGACTTCTTTTCTTTATTTATAAAATAAAATTAAACAAACAATCTAAAAAAAGAAAGTAGCAACTCTTTTTTCCTATGCAGCTATAATAAATCCTTCATTTAATACTGGCGAAGAAAGTCTTTTATTATCTATGATCTGTGAATTGTTCCCATTTTTAAGTGCCGCTTTTTAGCCGTCCATCTCGCGGTTCTTGTTTTCCTTATCATTGCCCTGGCGCTTTTGATCTGCTAGTAGGGAGAGCGACAACACTTTGTGACGCGGATTCACCTCTGTTGTGAAGTAGTGCTCATTATGTCTTTTCTACTGACTGCCAGCAGGTTGCTTTGCGCTAGATAGAGTGCTTCCTATGTCTTTTCTCGATACTGCTATTATGAAACAGGTTGGCTGGTTAGAACTCTGATCGCCAGACATCTCTACATAAAATTACACTCCTCGGGCTAGTGTTTATTAGTATCACCACCACTAAGGTGTAGATGGTGCAGCTTTTGTATTATGAGATTCTCTTGCACTGTAGAGCATCTGCCAGTAAAGAAGCTTTATGAGACTTTCGCTAGATTTAAACATCTTTTTTCTCTGCAGTTTTGTTCCATCTCATTTTTAGTCTAGAGTTGTAGGTGATTTTCACAATATACATTTTGCCTTTTTCCCACATGGAGGTAGTAGAATGTTCCTTCACCGCTTGTTTCCTTCCCCTCGCCATAATTCTTTTATTCAATTTGCTGTCTCACTTTTTATACAGTATTGCAGTACAGGGAAAAATGTCCCAAACGGCTAAAACCAGCAGAAAAAAAAATATCAGTGAAAATGTAAGTAGAAAGAATCAGGGGAAAGGAGCCCTGGTAACCATAATAGCTGTTCTCCTGTCGAACACTAGGGTCTATGTTGCAAACATTCTGCTTTTCAGGTGCTTCCAGTCACAGGTTTCCTCGTTAGTATAACAGGGTCTGAATGATTTAATCTGGTAGCTAAAGCAGTAGGATAAGGGGCTGGGAGTTGGCATAATTGTTAAGGTACCACAAACCACAACAAAGTCCCAAAAACAGGCATTGCTTATGTCTGGCAGTTGGTGCAGTTGATAAGGCTGTAAGCTGTACTGCTAAGGGTATAGAGTCTGAGTCATCCAGGGTGGTAGTGTGGCCGAGTCTAAGGCGCTGGATTTAGGCTCCACTGTCTCTGGAGGCGTGTCTTCCATTCCCACCACTGCCAGTTTAAAGCTCTGAACTGCTGTGTCATGTTTTTAATTCTCTCTCAGTCCTCATCTGCCTGATATGCATCCCCAAGCAGGTGGATTAACCCAGACAGTGAATCACACCATTTGGGAGTTTCGTTAGGCTCCTCTTTGGTCTGTATGAGTGCATCCCTAGTACCTTACTGTGAACTCTGTCTCAGGGCCTTTTCCGTTGTATCAGCAGTGGGTGTAGCACAGATAGCAAGAAGGTCACCCCCCTCTGTAGTGGAGTAGGGCAAAATGGTAGCAAACTTTGTGTAGGTGTATCCTCTAATGTTCTCGTATGCAGGTTATGCAGCTAAACCACGCCTCTTCCGCTCACCCATACCTTAACCCATCTTTTTCTTGAAAATGACAAGACCCTGCCCTGCTGAGTGGTAGCACGTTTGTTGAGCTATGTATCATAAAGTCACTGGAAGAACCGAACATTTTATTCTTCTGTACATTGTGTTCCAAATGTACGCTACAGAGTTGAAAACAGCTGCTGTTTTAATAACTAGTTTTTATGTTCATAAGCAGCGTAGGCCTGTGGTGAAGGAGGCCATTGAGGGGCCTGTCTCAGTTTCTGCAGCACCCCAAAATACAGCCTAGTTACACAACAATGAAAAGTATCTCGATAACAAGTCCCTCCCTAAGGCATCACACTAAATGCCAGACTCACGCACGAAGCTTTGTAGCTGGGTGGGCTTAACGGCCGACATTTCGGTTGCCAGCAGATCGTTTTCAACCTATTGCACCACGGAGATGTGAGCACAAGCCTTCCAAAAGTTCAGAAAAAAAATAGAACCCTGTACATTATGCTACAAATTCAAAAGAGAGCAAGCTAAACGGTATGTTTCATCCCGGGAAAAACTTTTTGTACTTTTATGCTATAAGGTAAGGTTTCAAATGACCTCAACATGGTACGGTACACCTCTTTTAAAAGAAGTTGAGAAATTTAAAAGAAAACGTGTGCCGGCAACTCTCCAAGTTCGGCTAAGAGCAGAAATAAACTATAATTCTGCACTGAGACTTGGCAGAGTATTACATAGGTTGCAGTTGAGCTTGATTAGCAGGTTGAGTTTGTGTCAGCTAATAGAGATGCATAGCCTCCAAGGTTTGATGACTGGCAAGTAGAAGGGTCGCTGCACTTTCAGGACATTAAAAGCCTAGCACCTCTCGGGGCGATAGCATAGAATTAATTTTGTACGCGGCAGCATCTGAGAGGTAGACATGTTCTCACTGATGTCAACACAGACTTGGTGGCTAAAATCAGGTAGGAAGAAACGCCAAGAAAACACAGCATCTGGACTTGGTGGGTGAGCACAGCCAGGGAAAAAAAATGAGTAAATAAAAATGAAAAGGCAACACAACAAAAGCAGTG
>NW_025060711.1:0-4994 GCF_019279795.1 Protopterus annectens | reverse complement strand
GGAAGGGAATAGCAGGGTAAAACAACATGGCCACCGAATAGGGGTTGCTAAGGGGGAAGCGGAGTGTAAGACATGTAACTAAGCATTAGTAGGCAATCCTATGTAAATGAGTGGTAGGATAGTGAATCGCACTGTTACATAGAAAATGAGCACAATCCGTGCAGTGTAGGAGTAGGATAAGGGGGAGTAACAGAGTAGGAGATAGGTGACATCACAGGGGGGAATGTATGAAAGGAATGCAGCTCATTGGAGCACAGTGGCATGTGAAAGCTGTCAGTCACACATCATGGAAAGAGGAGTGTCAACAAGTAGGCATGGGAAAGCCAAGAAATGGAAGGTGTACACGATGGATAACACCAAAGTTTCTTGCAGGGCGTGCATTTATGCGTGTGCGCGCTGGTAGGCACAAGTAAGACAGAGTGCAGGCGTTTAAGGCAGAATACGCATGTAAGAGCCTGTGTAAACACCTGTATGATTGTTTGCGCTGGTGTGCGTGCGTTTTAACCCGAATAAGCAGATTCTAGTCCGTCTAAGCATGTGTGCACGCGTGTTAGCCACTGTGAGCGTGTTTTTGCTGGTATGCACGTTGCTCCCCCCCTGAGGAAACAGAAGGGGAAAAGGAAGCATGGGAAATAGTAGGAAGCTAGCAGAAATTACTGGCACAGCTAGCAGGTGAAAACAATCAGAAGCAGGCAATTACACAGGCAGAACAGTAGCCCAGCCCAGCACTTAAAACACTGCAAACAACAGTGCAGAATGTTTCTCTCAAGAGACACTGCAACAGAGGAGTAAGCTATTGGAAGTGAAAACTGAAAAAGCTTCACTCAGACCAAAAATGCTAGGGGCTGCCATAGCTGTTATAAGGAGACATATGCAACTTGCTGAGGGTGGTGACTATGCAAATGCTGCCAGACAACCCACAGTGAGGAGACAGAGAAGAGTGTACAGGCCCAGGGTCACCTACCAGGGGTTACATGAGCTGGAGATAGTGATGTGCTATAGAGTGGACAGAGACCTCCTGCAGCAAATTGTTGAGCTGTGCAGGCCACGCCTCACACACAGAACCAACAGAGGGGAACCCATCCCAGTGGAAACCAAGGTATGTGTTGGCCTAAGAATACTAGCAACAGGTACCTTCCAGAGACCAACTGGTGATATGATGGGGATTTCACAGGCATCAGCATCCAGGGTACTGCACCAGTTCCTGGATGCCATGTCAGCACATGTCGGTGAGCATGTATATTTCCCCAAAATCCGTGAGGTATTGGCCAGCAATATGCATCTCTTCAACAAATAGCAAAGAATGCCACAAGGAGTAGTGGAGTTAGCACAGATCGCACGATATCGCGTATCAAAGCACCAGCGGTGAGCAGTGGGTAAGGGCCTACATTAACCGCAAGGGCTTCCCTCCATCCAACTGCCAGTAGTCGTATGCCGATGCTTAGAGGGCATAATAATGAATGTGTGTGCTGGCTGCCCTGAAGCTACCATGATTCCTATATCTGGCATCTTGAGCCACAGCTGTACTCAGACATTTGCCAATGGGGACATCCCACATGGTCACTTAGTGGGGATGCTGGCTGTACACTGGAGCCGTGGCTGATGACACCCATGTCAGAAATGCACACACTAATAATCTGAACAGGAACATGCCATAATGAGGCACCACGCACAAACCACGGAAACTCGTAATAGAGCGTGTGTTTGGGTTAACTCAAGTCACGGTTCCGTTACCTGGACTACTGGTCGTGGGTGGACGGCCTTGCAGTATCACCAACTACATGTATCATAGAATTGTCATGGTATGTGCTATGCCTTTACATAATCATGATTCTGCAAAAACAGCTGCAGCAGGATCTCAGCATAGTCCTGGGCCAAACAGTCCCCCACCATTGCCAAGGCCATCATAGGCAGAGCGTGACTGGAAAGGGAACAACCTGAGCCTGCCCCAGTAGGCAGAAGGAGGTGCCCAGTATGCCTTGGCCTAGGCAAAGTGGCCAAGCATAGCACATACACTGGCTCAGTAGGAACCCAGGAAATGATACCTCTCTCTGACTCACACATATAGTAAAAGGGATGCCTAAGTTGACACAACCTGCTATCAAACATGTACAGGGAGTGTAGTATGTGCATCCAACATAGACAGCCCTGCAGCACCACCTGAGGCATGATTGCCATGTGTTAAGCAATGTAACACCATGTAGTATATGCAAACTGATGACCCTGACTAACATCCTACCCTCACCAAGCATGATGCCACAATATAAAGGGCGAGATGATCAATTACAATAATTGGCTTAAGTATTGCCATTAGTCAAAGGGGATCCAATGCGTGCCAGCCTGGGATGACATGCTGGGCAAGGCACGATGCTCCACCTCCATAGGTATCACAAGGGATAAGAACCTAGATGTAATGCTACCCAATGCCAGATGTCCAAACTGAAAGATGCATGCAGTCTAAACTCCCCTCAGCATGGAGAATGTTGATATCTGTCCTGTAACAGAAAACTGGGTTAAGGCTCACAAGAGCACCCTAACACTACCAGGTTACACCTCATACTGTGCTTTACAGCCCCAAAACATGGAACAAACTACAAAAGGAGGGTGAGTAGCAATAATTGTCAAGGATAACCACACCCCCATGTTGGTACCACAACAAGAAGCAGCATGGATTATCCATGCTCAAGTAACAGTGGCTGCCTGACAGTTTCTAGCCTGCTACAGACTACCCTCCTAATGCCAGGAACTGCACTTGGCCTACGTTGGAACACATGGAAATATCAAGCTCTCCAAACAACATTATATTGGGTGACTGAAAATACTCAAACATAGACTGGGAGCATTATCCCAGCACCAACACCCTAGGCCAAAGGTTTCTAGAATCCATAAACCAAAATGCTCAGGAACAATGTACCACTCCCACAAGGGGGGTAAGCATACTGGATGTGATAATCAGCAACATGGGTACTCTATGGCCAGATGAGAAGAGCATTCCTCACTGGTAAGATCAGACCATAGAGTAATCACACTGGATATTCACAGCCGGACCATAGTCCCTGGCCAGAAAAGCACAGTGAAAAACATGTGTAAAGGAAATGTTGCACTCCTCCAAACTGATGTGGAATACATTAAAAGCCCTGTGCCTGTGGAAAATATGGGCCACACCTCAGAACCCTTTATAAATGCATTCTATGAACACAGTCAGGAATGCATGGATTATGCAATCCCAAATAAAACCAAGGCCCAATACCATACACACAGGCATCTGGCATGGTGGACCACAGCCATTACCAAACCATGCAAGAGAATGAGGAATTCACCACATGATACAGCAAACCCAAAAAGGGAAGTAATATCTGATCAGTATTATGGCAATAAAATATGGCCAGTCATAAAATCCACTAAGGCCAGCTACAACAAGTTGAATCTGTGAATCTTGGGCAATGTTACACCTGCCCCATGTACACAGACAACCCCCTCCACCCCCCAAAAAATACAAATATATGTGAGAGATGCAAGCACGTCTCCAAACTGGAGGCTGAGATCTCTCAACTCAGTACTGTCTAAACTAGTCAGGAGGAGAAGGTAACCACACACACCACAAACCCACTCACATAGACCTATCACAACTGCAAACCAAATACATAAACACACAAAAACATTGCTGGAGGCTATAATTAAAAACACCAAATCAACAGAGGCCTCCAAAGCAGACACCCAAGAACCACTACCCCAAACATAGCACATGCAACACATAGTACACAAAGTCAGTGTGCCAAACAGTCACAGCCCGTAAGAACAAACAACATGCCTGATACACTTGTAATAGGTGACTCCATAGTCAGACACACTGATGTCCACTCACCAGACTGAACAAGGAAAAAGGGGACAGTAAGCTGCCTGTAGGCTGCTACAATCTGCCACATAACACAATCATGCAGGTCACTCCAAAGCAAGTACAAATATGACTCAGTCATTGTCCATGCTGGTGTGAATGACCTGAGATGTACCTCCCCGGACTACATGTAAAGAGACATAGAGGGGCTCTCGATTATGTAGGCCAGGCCTATGACTCTGACCCTGATCAGCATCCTACCCCACCAGAATGATGCCACAGTACAAACACAGAATGATCAGCTTTAACAATTGGCTCAATTACTGGTGTCATTCCAAGGGGACAATGTTGTCTGCTTGGGATGTCATGCTTGACAAGCCACGCTGCTTTGCCAGGGATGGCTTGCACCTGTCACCCTGTGTGTCTGGATATTGGCTAAGGCTCTTGCCACCTCCATAGTGCCTTTTGTAGGCAAGGCTGAAAAGACAAACCCACCTCCCAGAAAACATAAGTGGAAAAAACATGAGGGTAATGCTGCTCAATGCCAGATGTCTAAACCACAAGATGCAGCTCTCAAGGCCCTCCCAGTATGGAGAACATCGATGTCTGTGCAGTGATGGAAACCTGCATCAAGGCTCCTGAAGCACCCAGCACTACCAGGTTATACCTCAATCATGCTTTAGCCCCAAAACCTGGACCAAACCAAAAGGAGGGAGTATCCATATTCAGCAAAGAACCCACACGTCCAGGTACTGACAATGCACAAAGCATCGAGACCATCCATGTGCAACTAACTGTAGGCAAAACTGCTGTACAGTTGTAGCATGCTACAGACCACCCTCTCAACCAGGAACACCACTCAGCCTCCTGAAGACACTGGAAATATGAATGTCCCCAAATACCAAACAAGGTACTCACAAATACCACATAGGTGGTAATCCATTATATGGAAGAAATAATCAGGGACCTAGGGACACAAGTGGACAGTAACCCTGACACTCACTTGCCAACAAGGCTAGGAAGACCACCTATATTGGCCACCTTATCATGAAAGGATTCACATCTACATCAAGAGAGGTCATTGTGCCCCTATACTTTCTCTTATCAGGCCCATAATAGTACAATGCCCCATTTGGGATGTACCTACCCGACAAAAAAA
>NW_025060710.1:0-6177 GCF_019279795.1 Protopterus annectens | reverse complement strand
ACGTCCAAGTAGTTTTTTCTTTTGTTGAAAACCTATAAGTAAATTTTAACCATTGTGTAGAATTATTCAAATAGTCTACAAAAGTTTTGCTTCAACTTTTCCCTTTAAAAGGATAAATTTGTCAAAAACCTAGTGTAATATTTTATCTTCTGCATTACAGTTTCATTAGATAGTATATAAAGGTTTTCCCAAAGGCTACAAACAGGTTAGCCACACTGGCTAAAGGGAGCCCATGGTTTCCCAATTTTGTAAATAGAATTTATGTTAAAAAACAAAAGTTTGATGACAGTACTATGCTCAACAGTTCTGTTACAACGTCAATCTCCACTTGTGGTGCATTTAAGTTTTTTGAAGCAGTTGAATCCATTCAACTGCCTCATTTGAGGATGGTTTATATAAATCAATGACATCCACAGTCAAAATTACACTAAAGGTCAAACTTAATACTGTTGATATCATGAAAGACCAGGAGTCTTTGCAAATAGTAGGTATTTTCTTTCATATTTTGATAGAATACTATCTATCAATTTTGAACAGGGGTAGGTCATAGAAGACCTGCCATCTATTAACCCCATAGGATTCTTTTGGTCTTTGTGTATCTTGGGTTTTCCCGAACATTACAGGCAACTTTGGCTGAATAATGTCAATATAGTTGTATGTCTCTAAGTCTATTTTGCCTGCTAGGAAAAGGCCCAGGAAATCCCCCACGACCTTGAACTACATTAATCTCTTTAAAGGGGAAGAAGTAACATAGGCATCAGATGATAACACTTGCATCTTTTTTCTGTGTATTGAGCGTTGTCAAACACTCCCCCCTCCTTTGTCAGGTTTCAAAACCTGACATTTAAAAACCCGGGTTTTTTAGCCATTCTTGTGCAAGTGAAATATTCATCTTAAAGTACTACTTGATTTTTGTAGAAAACAGATGTCTTATATCTAATTCAAAATTTGTTCAAATAGTAATAAATTTTGTTGTGTAGGAGGGTTAAAAACGCTAGTCAGTTTCAATTTGTCATTAACATTTGTTGTTTCATTGTTAAAATATAATTTTAAATTTAACTTGCGTATGTAGCATTTCAGATCAATCAAAACTTTAGCTAAACTTCCATAGGTACTTGGAATAAAAGTGTACCCAAAGAGCTAACAATTCAACTAAGTCAGAATCTAGTTCCAAAGATGAAAAGTTATAGATAGTAAAGTCTTTCCTTGTGTTAGTATATATAACAGGGCCTTGCAAAAAATCCCTCGGACCTGTGGGAGAAACATTGTCTGTTAACGTTTCCTCCAATACACATTCCCCCCTTGTTTCTTCTGTTGATTCCCTAAAAAAACTTTATCATTAGGGAGCTCTAAAGGAACCTGCTTCTTCTGGTCAGTTCTCCCTGGTCCTCTTTGGTTCTTATAATTGTAGTTAACAGCAGTGGACCCTTTTAACCTATTACTTCTTCTAACTTCCTGTCTAGGTGTATTAGTAAGGTGTTCACCATTTTCACCTTCCAACGAAATTAATTCAGCATTAACAAAGTAGAAGGCCCTTTTAAAACCCAACAGTTTTGGGACCCTGCACTTGGAATGTTCAAATGGGAATATGCTTGGTTAGAAAAATAAGCTGTTCTATCCCACTTTCTTTTTTTTGTTAATTTTTTTTTAAGTAACAATGCATCAATGCTAGAAAAATAGGGTTTAGTCATATTTAAACTGCAAAAGAAGTATTAATTTTGATTTCTTCATCCAAAACATTCACTTCAGAAATAAAAAAATATGCATATCATAATGTTTAACTATCACGTTTGAATTGAAACCCCCTGTTCCTGAAACAAACATTTCAATTCTGAAAAATCACTTGGCCCAACAGTAGTCCAAAAGGGGTAAGTTGTTCCAAAATTTTGGAACCAGTTTCTCATTTAAACATTGCCTAAAATAAAGCTTCCAGCTGCAGTTTTTTAATTTAAGAAACCCAATGTCAAGTACCTTTTAATCATTTCCAGTTGTTGTCGTTTTCTTGAACAGGAAAAGAGCTGGCAGTTGACCCAGTGTTAGCCAACAAAAGCAGCGGGTTCTCTTTAAATCCAGTCGTTCAAGGTTGGGGGCCTCCACTGGCCGTCCTATGCTCCTCATTTAAGTTAGATGCTGGTGGTGTAATTGGATTAGCATTAGTTCCTGCATGACTAGTAGAAGGGGTCCCAAGATGCATGGAGTTGAAGGAAAAATCCCTTTCCCCACTGGTAAAAGTAGCGTTTTGAACAACAGAACTTCCTGCCTGTTGTTTATTTGGTCGGGGGGCAGTCCTCTAAGCTGTTGTGCTGCAGGAAAGTAGCAGACCCTTCGAGTCAGAAACTGAAACAACATTCTGGTTTGCAATAGTTTCAGACTTTTTTTTTTCTGTAAAAGTTGGAAGTTGCTCTAAAACATCCATACGAACATGTAAAGCTTCCAATTTTTTGAGATGGAAGCCAATAAAAAGAAAAACTGTTTCACTTGATTTTCAAAAATAGCTGTTAGACAAAGGTTAGGACTAACAGGACTGGCAGGAGTGCCTGAATCCATGGCAATCAACAAACAGTCAAAAAAGAGCAAACAAACTTGTAAAAATGTGTGAAACAGGCAACCTGATGTCCAGATAGTCAAATCCACAGGGAAAAAAAGTCCAAGTTTCTTCTTTCGTAAAAGTATTTTATTTTCAAAAAACAACGTTTTTGACCCTGTCACAGCTTCCTCAAAAAAGACAAGTAAAACAGCTAAACTGGTCTGTTCAAAACTCAGTTAACAGGAAGTGACAAATAATTGCACTTCCTGCCCAATTTATCAATAAAAAAAATGAATAAAATCATGAATAATCATAAAACTCCATTGAATTATCTATAAATATTGTATGATGAAAAAATAAAAAAATTTTTTACTAGTGCATTTACATTAACATTGTAAAAAAATTTTGCATTAAACCCACAAAAAAATGTACATATAGGCATTACCTAAAGTAGCTCCTTGGGTTTTAAAAACCCTGAAATGTTACAGTTCTCATTGAGGCCATCTAGCCTAAATGCATCTAAATTCAACTGCCATAAAAATTGACACTCAAGAACTATCTGAAACCTCCCTATCGGTTAAAAACTTGATCAATACCCATAAAACAAAGAGTGGTCAGGGGTTTCTGCTAACATGTTTTGCTAAGGCATTCTCTAAAGAGGGTTTTTTTGGCATAAAGGGGCTTTTATTCTCTCTTTTAGTTTTGATTGGTTTTCCTATGTAAAAAGGGAAAGGGGAGGAATTACAAAGCAATGTACACCACTGAAAAATCAAATAAACCTCTGCTTAATGTTGTATTTTTATTCCTAACTATAAAAATTTCCAGTTCTCATCACTTTAAAACAGCATCACATTTTGAACCTCTAGGTCTTATGTGACCATAAGTGTTAGAAGTATGCTGTAAAAATTCTTTCAAAATTACTTCTCCTGTAAATTACATAGGGCTGACCTAACTTGTCAATCAAGTTAGCAGAATTTAACTAGTGGCCAGTTTTTTTTAAAATAATGGCCCAAATTCCTGTTGAATTCAAAAAATTTTTTAAAACTTAAAAAAATTTCTCTGCTGATTTAGTAAGGAATTTTGGTGTGCTAATTCATTTCATTAGTAGACCTACCTACATTAGATTGATCAAGTAGTGGTTTATACAACCCTTTTGTTCTTTTTAGTGTCAACTTCATTTTAAGCCCTTCTAAAAAAGGGACAGGGTATGGGGTTTTTAAACATATTTTTAAACCACTACTTGATCAATCTAATGTAGGTAGGTCCACTAATGATAATGAATTAGCCCCCAAAAATTTCCCTTTCTAAATCAGCAGAAAACTTTTCTTTAAGTTTTATAACCCAATTTTTGGGAAATTTTGGGGCCCTTATCTTAAAAAAATGGACTAGTTATTAATTCCCTTTACTTGATTGACAAGTTAGGTCCCATGTAACCAAAAAGTAATAATTTGAAAGAACACAGCATACTTCTAACACTTATGGTCACATAAGACCTAGAGGTTCATTTAAATGTGGATGCTGCAACATGTGTAAAGTGATGAGAACTGGAAATTCCTTTATAGTTAGGAATAAAAAAAACAACATTAAGCAGAATTACTTTAAAATGCACTAGTAAGAACATTTTTATGTTTTCTTTATCATACAATATTTATAGATAATTCAATGCAGTTTTATGATTATTCATGATTTTATTCATTATTTTTATTGAGTCAAATTAGTGCAGGAAGTGCAATTATTTGTCACTTCCTGTTAACTGAGTATTTGAACAGACCAGTTTAGCTGTTTTACTTGTCTTCTTCTGAGGAAGCTGTGACAGGGTCACGCCAAAACGTTGTCTTTTAGAAAAATAAAATATTTTTACGTTAAAGAAGAAACTTGGACTTTGTTTCCTGTGGTTAGTATTGACTATCTGGACATCAGGTTGCCTGTTTCTACACATTTTTACAAGTGTGTTTGCTCATTTTTGACTGTTTGTTGATTGCCATGGATTCAGGCACTCCTGCCAGTCCTGTTAGTCCTAACCTTTGTCTAACAGCTACTTTTGAAAAATCAAGTGAAACAGACTTATTCTCTTTATTGGCTTCCATCTCACAAAAATTGGAAGCTTTACATGTTCGTATGGATGTTTTAGAGCAACTTCCAACTTTTACAGAAAAGAAAAGTCTGAAACTATTGCAAACCAGAATGTTGTTTCAGTTTCTGACTGGGAAGGGTCTGCTACGTTACTTCCTGCAGCACAACAGCTTAGAGGACTGCCTCCTCGACCAAATAAACAACAGGCAGGAAGTTCTGTTGTTCAAAACGCTACTGCTTCTACCAGTAGGGAAACGGACTTGTTTCCTTCAACTCCATGCATCTTTCGGATCCCTTCTACTAGTCATGCTGTAGGAACTAATGCTAATCCAATTACACCACCAGCATCTAACTTAAATGAGGAGCATAGGACGGAGCCAGTGGAGGAACGCCGAACCTTGAACGACTGGATTAATAAAGAGAACCCGTGTTTTTGTCAGGCGCTAACACTGGGTCAACTGCCAGCTCTTTTCCTGTTCAAGAAAACGACAACAACTGGTTTAGTGACCGTTTAAAGGTACTTGACATTAAGTTGCTTAAATTAAAAAAACTGCAGCTGGAAGCTGCTTATTTTAGGCAATGTTTAAATGAGAAACTGGTTCCAAAAGGCCTTAGGAACAACTTCACTCCTTCTGGACTACTGTTGGACCAAGTGTATTTTTCAGAATTGAAATGTTTGTTCCAGGAACAGGGGTTACAATTGCTAAACGTGATAGTTAAACATTATGATATGCATATCTTGTCTCTTATTTCTGAAGTGAATGTTTTGGATGAAGAAATCAAAATTAATACTTCTTTTTTGCAGTTTAAATATGACTACACGTATTTTTCTAGCATTGATGCATTGTTACTTAAATTAAAATTAACAAAAAAAAGAAGTTAGTGAGGGATAGAACAGCTTATTTTTCTAACCAAGCATATTCCCATTTGAACATTCCAAGTGCAGGGTCCAATACTGTTGGTTTAAATGGGCCTTCTACTTCTGTTAATGCTGAATTAATTTTTGGAAGGTGAAAATGGTGAACACCTTACTAATACACCTAGACAGGAAGTTAGAAGAAGTAATAGGTTAAAAGGGTCCACTGCTGTTAACTACAATTATAAGAACGAAAGAGGACCAGGGGGAACTGACCAGAATAAGCAGGTTCCTTTAGAGTTCCCTAATGATAATTTTTAGGGAATCAACAGAAGAAACAAGGGGAATGTGTATTGGAGGAAACGTTAACAGACAATGTTTCTCCCACAGGTCCGAGGATTTTTGCAAGGCCCTGTTATATATACTAACACAAGGAAAGACTTTACTATCTATAACTTTTCATCTTTGGAACTAGATTCTGACTTAGTTGAATTGTTAGCTCTTGGATACACTTTTATTCCAAGTACCTATGGAAGTTTAGCTAAATTTTTGATTGATCTGAAATGCGACATACAAATTAAATTTAAAATTATATTTTAACAATGAAACAACAAATGTTAATGACAAATTGAAACTGACTAGCGTTTTTTAAACCCCCCTACACAACAAAATTTATTACTATTTGAACAAATGTGTGAATTAGATATAAGACATCTGTTTT
>NW_025060709.1:0-3459 GCF_019279795.1 Protopterus annectens | reverse complement strand
TTTTGAGAGGGTATACAAATGTTAAAGGATTATTCAGGGACATTCTGCGATAAGATATATATCAGAATCCATCGTGTGCATAAAGTCTTTTTTTCAGAAAGGAATAACATGGTGATCTATTATGGCATCAATTGAAGTCTGTTCCTATTCTGATTCCTTTCTCTTTTTCCCATCTCCGCTATGATTTCTTAAAAATCTTTCTCCCTCTTTATCGAGTTTGTCCTAAATACATTTTAATATTTACATGAGGATTAAGCATTTTTTCACTTTTTATATCCATTCTTCAAAGGTTGATGAACAGGTGTGATTTCAATAAAACTGTGTCCAATCTACCTTGATACTTAAATAATGCCAAAGAAATTACAAAACATAAACTCTTAAAAGGTTCCACTGAGATTTGAACTCAGATCGCTGGATTCAGAGTCCAGAGTGCTAACCATTACACCATGGAACCAGCATGCCTTTTCAGTCTAAGAATGACAAAAAGAGTCCCTTGCTTGCCCCTTAAGAGAGGGCATTATACTATTCCTGATATTTCAGCCAATATTTTTACCCTCCAGAAGCACAATCAGGATAAAAGCATATGCAGAAAGTTTTGGCCAAGTACACATGCTCTCACACAGACACAGAAAAATCAGAAAAGAAACAGATGATGCTATAGCATTGCCACTTAAGTATTTTGTTAGGCAATTGTCAGCTGTTTCAGTCTTTTAGAGAAGCAAGTTGACCTGGGAGAATTGTTGGCATCTTCTAAAGAAAGGTAAGAAAACCCCTCACACAGATTCTCCTGCATATCGCATTGTCAAGGTATCATAAGTATATCAGTTCAAAGCATTCATAGGTTGATCAGCTCATGTTTTGTGTCTATATATGTTTACATTTGTTTTTTGAACCTCATTAATAAGGTTTCCCTATAACTGCCAGATCCTTTTATATATGGGGAAAAAGTAGGAAAAACTTCATGTGTTGATTCTCATAATGTAAACCTCCTACGTAGAGGGTCTGACTGGAACATGCAATATTATTCAATATTGAGGCTATTCTCCATGCAAAGCCCATAAAGGCTTCTGATATAAAACATTGCTGTTTAAGTTCTGGATTCATGACAGACTTACTCTGAAAGAAAGTGGACAGAACAATATGCCATGGAACATTTTTTTCTGCATTTCAGTAGTAATGTGGTCACTTTTGCAGTTGCATCTTAGAATCTGGATTTTTGTGGGAAGTGTCGCCTCTCTTCTCAAAATTTTATTTCATCCTGGTACATACTCAACACAAGGTTTGGACTATTCATTTTTCTGTTCATGTACCAAGGTATGTTTAACTGCTTTGGTTTACTGTGTGGCAACACATGATACTTGCAGTCTAAAGATTCCAGGATCTGAAAAACTCTGTACTAACGCCATTAAGAATTACTTCTAGGGAAATATGTCTGACTTTGATGGAAAAAAACCATGGGTGATGTAATCGTGGCCGAGTGGTTAAGGCGATGGACTCGAAATCCATTGGGGTTTCCCCGCACAGGTTCGAATCCTGTCGATTACGCTGGTGCTGTTTTAAAATCTTTCCTGCACTCTGAGAATATGTCTTTAAAGCGGACACCTTGTATTGTTGCAGCCAGTGTATCTGATCTAGTGCCTTCCAGGAATCAGTCATTTCTACTTTTCAATTTGATCTTGGCTTATCTATTTAATTTGTTTTGAATTATTAAAACTAGCTTACTCTCTTTGTATTTTCCTCTTCTGGCAAAGGTCTCACTATACAACTTGGATGCTGACATTTTAGAATTTTTGAGAGGTATACAAATGTTAGGATATTCAGGGACATTGCGATAAGATATATCAGATCCATCGTGTGCATAAAAGTCTTTTTTTTTTCAGAAGGAAGCCAACATGGTGATCATTATGGCATCAATTGAAGACTTTTGCTATTCTGATTCCTTTCTCTTTTTTCCATCTTCGCTATGATTTCTTAAAAATCTTTCTCCCTCTTTATCGAGTTTGTCCTAAATACATTTTAATATTTACATGAGGATTAAGCATTTTTTCACTTTTTGATATCCATTCTTCAAAGGTTGATGAACAGGTGTGATTTCAATAAAACTGTGTCCAATCTACCTTGATACTTAAATAATGCCAAAGAAATTACAAAACATAAACTCTTAAAAGGTTCCACTGAGATTTGAACTCAGATCGCTGGATTCAGAGTCCAGAGTGCTAACCATTACACCATGGAACCAGCATGCCTTTTCAGTCTAAGAATGACAAAAAAAAAAAAAAAAAAAAAAAAAGAGTCCCTTGCTTGCCCCTTAAGAGAGGGCATTATACTATTCCTGATATTTCAGCCAATATTTTTACCCTCCAGAAGCACAATCAGGATAAAAGCATATGCAGAAAGTTTTGGCCAAGTACACATGCTCTCACACAGACACAGAAAAATCAGAAAAGAAACAGATGATGCTATAGCATTGCCACTTAAGTATTTTGTTAGGCAATTGTCAGCTGTTTCAGTCTTTTAGAGAAGCAAGTTGACCTGGGAGAATTGTTGGCATCTTCTAAAGAAAGGTAAGAAAACCCCTCACACAGATTCTCCTGCATATCGCATTGTCAAGGTATCATAAGTATATCAGTTCAAAGCATTCATAGGTTGATCAGCTCATGTTTTGTGTCTATATATGTTTACATTTGTTTTTTGAACCTCATTAATAAGGTTTTCCTGTAACTGCCAGATCCTTTTATATATGGGGAAAAAGTAGGAAAAACTTCATGTGTTGATTCTCATAATGTAAACCTCCTACGTAGAGGGTCTGACTGGAACATGCAATATTATTCAATATTGAGGCTATTCTCCATGCAAAGCCCATAAAGGCTTCTGATATAAAACATTGCTGTTTAAGTTCTGGATTCATGACAGACTTACTCTGAAAGAAAGTGGACAGAACAATATGCCATGGAACATTTTTTTCTGCATTTCAGTAGTAATGTGGTCACTTTTGCAGTTGCATCTTAGAATCTGGATTTTTGTGGGAAGTGTCGCCTCTCTTCTCAAAATTTTATTTCATCCTGGTACATACTCAACACAAGGTTTGGACTGTTCATTTTTCTGTTCATGTACCAAGGTAGGTTTAACTGCTTTGGTTTACTGTGTGGCAACACATGATACTTGCAGTCTAAAGATTCCAGGATCTGAAAAACTTATGTACTAACGCCATTAAGATTTACTTCTAGGGAAATATGTCTGACTTTGATGGAAAAAAACCATGGGTGATGTAATCGTGGCCGAGTGGTTAAGGCGATGGACTCGAAATCCATTGGGGTTTCCCCGCACAGGTTCGAATCCTGTCGATTACGCTGGTGCTGTTTTAAAATCTTTCCTGCACTCTGAGAATATGTCTTTAAAGCGGACACCTTGTATTGTTGCAGCCAGTGTATCTGATCTAGTGCCTTCCAGGAATCAGTC
>NW_025060708.1:0-5871 GCF_019279795.1 Protopterus annectens | reverse complement strand
TGCAACACTCCACCATCTTGTAACACTATGTCAGGATATCTGAGCCTCTGGTGGGAGTGGATCAACTGTTCCAGAGTATTTGCATTAACAAAGATCCAGAATCTCTGAGCCATGTGTGGTTGTGTATGTTTCCTCAGTTTATGGAGGGATAGTTACAATCACTCATGTCTAATCTAGATGGTTTGAATGGTAAATGATTCTAGTAATTTCAGGTATGTGGAGGGTTTCATGGTTCATAGTTTGGGGACCTGCTCAATAACAATGATATGGCGGGAGATTTTGCCTATGGTCAGCTGGACATACAGTGTTATACTAAAGAAAAACGACAAATACCACAAGTCACTTTTAAAACAAATACTGGAACCAGCTAAGAGAGTCCAACAGTCATTGTAGATGTTACAAATTCACTGGTCAGTAACCATGCAAAATTCTCAAAATTAAAATAATTCCAGAACCAAAATTTATTGAAGCGCTTTTTGTCTGCTTAGTGAGCAGACTTCTTCAGAATAAATTACACTCATCCTTAATGCTGCATTTAAATCACTAATTGACCATCAATTAAACCCAATAAGTGTTAATTATGATCCAATATAGGTGGAAAACTGTATAGAACCACCTCAAAGCCTATATGTGTGTGTTATTACAGCTTAGTGTGCATGAAAACCATTCACAAATCTTTTCAAAAGTATGCGTGTAAAAGTTTACAGATATACACCAACTTTAGGAATTACATAAATTATTAAAAATAACCACATAAAAATAAAAATAAACAGAAACACATATAAAGTACATATAACAACCTTATAGAAGTGCTTATAAAAATACTTAAAAAAGATACTAAGCAATGTATACTCTTCTAGTAAGAACTTAGTCAGTCATAACAACCCACTTAGTTGTTCCTTACCAGGATAAACCATGGTAGTGGTAATGGTAATAATCTTTGGTTTAAATCTAAGTTGAACAGTATTCAATAGCTTATTAATAAAGAAAACAATATATCATGTAGATTTTTTTTAAATTATATATATATATATATATATATATATATATATATATATATATATATATATACGCTTCAAAATATATATATATATATATATATATATATAAAAATGTATATATATAAAAGATAAATATATAAAAAATTGCATATATGTGTACATATATACACCCATACAAAATGTAAAATGTGTATGAAATTACAAATATGTCTTCGAAATGTACATGTACATTTATGTCTACCTTTAAGGCTCAAAATACTTAATAAAGCATGAGAATTGAACATGGCTTCATTAAGGCCTGGGTAATAATAACCTATAGCCTTATCTGCCAATGTAGTTCAAGTGCACAAGTAAGTAATTTTTAATAATAGTACCCAAGGATTCACCTCTATTGTCCCCAACTAACTTGGTCTATTGCCAAATAAATTTAAACTGGTGGGTGGGGAAATTCTACAATGTGTGTTTGGCAAGGTTGGTTAATTTGTGTTTCCTTATGGCATACTGATGTTAAGTAAATACGCTCCCTGAACCTACAAACTCGTTCAGTTTTCCCTACATATCTAGCAAACAAACAATTTTGGCATTGTGCTAGGTAGACTAGCATCTTGGAATTACAATTATTCCTGTGTTTTAATTTAAACTCTTTTTTATTAATAGAAAATCTACTAGATTCGATTATGTAATTACAGAAATTGCAAGTATGTCATTTGAACTTGTTCAGGGGGATCTTGTAAGAGGAGGTTTCATCTCGAACCAAGATTTAAGGTTCTTAGCTTTCCTGTATTCGGACTCAAACCTAATTTAGCAGACACCCCTGTGTCCGCTCTAAACAAGTGCCAGTTCTTTCTGATGATGTGCCACAGACTGTCACTATCCATTGCGAAGGTAAGTAATAATAAATCTGGAGTATTTTTATCCAGCACCGTTGGTGGCCCTATCCACGGTTTCCAAACCCTGGACTACTCCACGAGGAAATGTGGCAGCGTAATGGGGTCCAATAACCTTTCCTTAATTTGTAGTAGTGGGTACATACACGGTGAGAACTCCTTTTTAATGAAACCTCGTTAATTAAGTCCTCAATTAAATTTTAAAGGGTAACCTCGACTCAAAAACATCTTTTAAGAGTTGTTTGCATTCAGCCCAGTGAAACATGTCATGCTCTACTGGTAATTCTTGCTGCCCTTACAAGTTGTCCTTTAACAGCACTGCTTTCGTTAGTTTCTGTGTAAATGGGTGACAACTTGTAAGAGGTGCAACAAAAGGTGTTAAGAGTAGAAGTAGAGGCTTCCACATATATCTTAGCTTTGTACTAACCTAAAAGCAGTAGAATCCCTTTTCTAACATAATGTCAAGATAAAGGTATCTGCTTATCACTAAAGGTAAAGGTAAACTCCAGAAAGTCTGTCGTAGAATTTAGATGGTTAACAAATTCTACAGCCTGTATCTCGTCTCCAAAAGTCTCAAAAATAAAAACATAACATAACATTATCCAAAAATTTCTTTATGTTTGGAGACAATTATTATTTACAGACTGTGGGAGTTGGTATGGGTTCACCCTATGGTGCCAGTGTGGCGAACTTGGTCATGGCACAGTGGGAGCACCAATTTGTCTTCAATCATCCATTATACAGTAAACACTCAGTATATTACACACGTTATTTAGATGACATATTTATTCTCTTCAATGGAGACAAGATACAGGCTGTAGAATTTGTTAACCATCAGAGGAGATTCTCGACAGACTTTTCTGGAGTTTGCCTTTTACCTTTAGCTGATAAGCAGATACCTTATCTTGACATTATGTTTAGAAAAGGAGTTCTACTGCTTTTAGGTTATACATCTACAAGATATGCCAGGAAGTCTACTTACTCTAACACCTTGTTTTGCTTTACAGTTGTCACCCATTTACACAGAAAGCGAGGCAGTTGTTAGAGGACAACTTGTAAAGGAGACACAGCAAATACTCTCCAATGAGAGATGACATATTTACTGCTGAATGTTACAACTCCAAAGATGTTTTAATCGAGAATTACCCTTTAAATAGTGAGGAGACACCGTGCGGTTTCATTAAAAGGAAGTTCCCCATGTGGCATAATACCACTACTGAGTGAGAGATGAAGGGGTGACCTACGTTGCCATTTCCCGTGTGCTGCCAGATTTGAAAGCGAGGAATGAAACCACCTGTGTGAATGTACTGCCAGATTATTACTACTGCGCCAATGGATGGCGGACGTCTGCTGGCCTCATCATCGAAACTGGCACTATGTTAGAAGCGGACTTGAGGTGTCTTGCTAAATGAGTTTGAGGAATCCGGTATTGTTTACATACCAGGAAAGCTAAGACAGCAAATGACGGTTCAGGATGGAATCTCTTTAGGAAATTCCGAGAATAGGCTGCCCCAGGGCTGCTGATTTCTGTAATTATGTCGAATCACAATGCTGCAATAATAAAAGAGTTTAGAAAGTAAACTGCGAGGAAATATTGTAATTCAGATGCTTAAGCACAATGTCTGAAATCGATTTAACGGCATGTTGTGGCGGGGAAACTGAAACGCTTGAGTTCGAGGAGTTCATTCATCAGTATGCCGGTACCGCGAAACACTGGAATTAACCAGCCGCTATGCTATAAACTGCGTAATGTGAATTCCCTACCACCGATTTAAATTGTGCAATAATTTCCAGATAACCGTGGACAACAGAAATGATCACTGCATCATTAAAATACTTGCACCTAATTTCGATTGGCTTGAATAACGGGCTGGGCGGGCAGAAACAGACATGAAGCATCGTTAATTCATGTTTATTAAGTATTTTAATTAAAATGCAACAAATATGTACGCTATATTGTACATTTGCCACATATGCTGTATTCATCACGACCCCCACGGCCCATATATGAATCGCTACAGCCTATATATATATACATATGTGTGTATGTTTGGCTTTATGTAAATGAAACATCTATTCCTCTTGTTCTTTTTTTTCTTTTCCAGAGGTTGAGGCTGAATGATGGTAGCGATAGGTATTTGTAGCCTTTGCAGGGAGGGTGCTTTCTGCAGCCTTCAGCCACCCATGTGACAAAGGAGTGTAATGCCAGCACAGCTAGCTGGAATTATGTAAATAATTATATGTCATTTGTGAATATTAACCACGATTTATATAGAAGTGTAACAAAAAGGAGATACTGCCAGCACAGCTATCTGGAATTTTATAAATAATTATATATTGCTTGTGAATATCAACATGATGTATTTTATTTATTTTATCATTTTGTTTATCAGGAAAAGTCTGACTTGGAACAAAAGCAAATTTTCAGCAGAAGGCCCAGGGAGAAACTTACTCCAATACTGCATGTCTTTGTAATGTAGGGGAAGAAACCCAGAGTAAACACCTCCAAATGCATGTCTTTGCAAAGTGGGAAAGAAACTGGAGTATGAAACACGGCAGGAGAACATGCAGACTCTTTTCTGAGAAACTCCAGCTGAGGAATCGAACTGGAGAACCTCATTGTGTGAGTCCACAACACTACTGCTACACCAGTGTGATATCTGGATACACTTCTGTGTTACAAATGTTTTGAATTGTATGTCAAAGCGTATGTCAAAGCTGCTTGAAGGTATTTGCAGAAAGTGCTGTTTTGAGCAAAATGTTAACCACAGTGTACCCTACTGGAAAAGAGCAGAAATGTACATGCACACTATTTAAATGTATATATTTAAACAGTAGGAAACTAGATACAGAGGTTAACTTCGAAAAATACCTAAATTAAATTACTTTGCTATGCAATAGCAAAATTATATCTTTCAGTTTCCATGCACCCGTAAAGAGACACAATGTCTAAAACTAGAGGAACCTTTTTGTATTGTATTGGAAGTGTTTTATTGTTTTATGAGTTTTCACACTATTACTTGCCAAAAGATCACAGAGGAAAAGCCTTTTATCTATGTAATTTTTCCACTTGTGGGAATTAGATGCTAAATGCTACCAGCTGCCATCAATGAAAGATTTGTTTTTGGGGCCTGGGGACTAGGATTCAGATGACAAGCAATGATGTCATTCTACAAGGGTATCCCAGAAGAAATATTAAAAAGATATTAAATTTAAGTCTCTTTTTCAAGAGACAGTATTCTGTATTCTGTCTTGGATCTGACAATAAGAACCATTCACCATACATCACCATTGCTCTGATGAAGTAAGTTACTAGGGAATAGTATAATACTCTTAGATATAGTCAGGAATATGGCAAAGCTTAGCTTAGATATTTTCTTTGTTTATTTGAGATTTTCCTGGTATGTTGTTTTAAATATTTTCTGTGATTTTGAACTCTGATGTCAATGTAAATATATATTTAGTATTGTCTTGTTATTTTATTATTTATTATTATTAAACACATTTAAACCTTTCATTGTGGCTAATCTGTGTAGAGATATTTAAGTTCTGAGATCACTTGCATGTTTATTTGGTGACACTGTGGGACACTACTAATAGCTTTGCTCTTGGTCAAACTACCAGTTGTATTGATAGTAACATTACACCAGAGAAAGATTGGACACTTTTGTTAAGGGCATTAAAAGTAGCCTTTGATCAGGACTGGCGTGTGGCAGTGATAACTACTGCTTATAGTCTGGGCAGAAGGGGCCATAGTGTAGTAAACCTGTGACAGCTTTTCCCACAGGTGTGTGTGTGTGTGTGTGTGTGTGTGTGTGTGTGTGTGTGTGTGTGTGTGTGTGTGTGTGTGTGAGTGTTAGTGTCCAGCTACTTGTGCAGCACCACAGAGGAAACACTGGTTGAGCAGGAGAGGGTGCTGGAGGTTTTGGTTTGGTCAATCAGACAGAATCTGGTCTTACACAGGGATCTGGAGAAAGGAGAAA
>NW_025060707.1:0-5353 GCF_019279795.1 Protopterus annectens | reverse complement strand
CCCCCCCAAACCTGGGGTTAAAGGGCCTTCAGGTAAGAAGCTGTGATCCCTGATAAAATCCTCCAAAGCTAGCTACGAAAACAAAATCACCACTGATTCTAAAGACAACCACAAAGCATTCTATAGCTATGTCAAGAATCTCAATGGCAACACTCAGATCTGCTCTGAGTTACAGCACTGTGGCACTAAATATACAGACCCAACTGATATTGCCAACATCCTAGCAGATAGGATCAATACTAACTTTACCCCCCCTCTCACCCCTGAAAGAGCCCTTCTCTATACCGAAAGAATGCAGAGTTGCACTTATCACGGCTTCACAGGTAAAAACCACTCTCCAAAGCCAGGAACACAGCATCCATGGGACTAGATAACATCCCAGGCTGTGTTCTACATGAACTACAGAACGAACTGGCACCACACCTAAGTACCATGTTCAGTCATAGCCTCACCTCAGGCTTTGTGCCTGCTGAATGGCGCACAGTGACGGTTATCCCACTACACAAGGGGAGCCCCCCAGACCTGGAACTAGTGCCCCATTAGCCTGATGAGCCTGGTCTGCAAGGCCATGGAATGTATCATCGTGGAACTTATAAACAAAGACATTGGTAATTTCCAGACTCTGGACCACAACCATTT
Organism: Protopterus annectens; assembly: GCF_019279795.1. Taxonomy (NCBI): domain Eukaryota; kingdom Metazoa; phylum Chordata; order Ceratodontiformes; family Protopteridae; genus Protopterus; species Protopterus annectens. Next base: position 4,714 of record NW_025060707.1, on the reverse strand, counting down.
TGGGTCTGTAAAAGGCAGATCATGTCTCCTAAACCTGATAGACTTCTTTGAAGCAGTCACCAAAGCCATAGACAAGGGTAAGGTGGTTCACACAGCCTATCTTGATCTTGCCAAGGCTTTCAACACCATCCCCCACTCTGGAATTATAGATAAACTCACTAATCTAGGTATAAATCCCTATGTCACAAGATGGGTTGCCAACTGGCTCACTGACAAATCCCACACTGTGAAAGTAGCAGACTCCAAGTCCGACTTCAGACCAGTGACAAGTGGAGTAACAAAGGGTTCAGTCCTGTGTCCTGTCCTTTTTGGTATCTACTTCCCTGAAGTACAGGCTAACACAGAAGGTCTTTGGCTAATGAAGTTCCCAGATGACTACAAACTAGGAGCCATAATTGAAACTCCTAACGATGTGGACATCCAACAAAAGGGCCTCACTGAGACAGATGCCTGCTATCAAAGCCATGGCCTCAAGCTCAATGCCAACAAGTGCATTGTCATCCCCTTTGGTAAAAACTCTGTAAACATGAACTACAACATAGGCGGTAGTATACTTAACACTGAAAGTGTGATAAGAGACCTTGGGATACAGGTGGTCAGTAGACTCCTTTGATAATCACATCACCACAGTAGTCAGGAAATCCTTCTACATGGCACACCTCATCACAAAAGGTTTCTCATGCAGAAAAAAAGAGGTCATTGTTCCACTCTACTCATCACTCATTAGATCCATTGAAGAGTACAATGCCCTTTTGGTATGTACCTCACAAGACATCTACAACAACTGGAAAGCCTGCAGAAATACCTCACAAAGAGGATTAGCAGCCTCAAATACATGCCCTACACAGACCGTCTTAAAACTCTCCAGCTTTACTCTGTCGCATATCGCCTACTCAGAGGTGATCTCTGCCTAACAAACAAAGCTATGTCAAACACAGAGCTGTTGGGCATGCTCCACTTAAAGAAATCCCAATCCCTCCAAGCTTTGGCCCCAAAACCTGGACCAAAATAAAAAGAGGGGTGTATCCATTTTCATAAAGGATACCCACACCTCCAGGTTAGTGGCATAGCAAGGCCTGGAGACCATCCAAGTGCAACTAACAGTGGGCAAAGCTGCTTATCAGATTGTAGCCTGCTACAGATCACCTACCTTGTCTCAGGATCCTCACTCAGCATTCCTGAGAACACTGGAAAATATAAAGGTCCTACCAAACACCATGATATTAGGAGATTTCATCAACCCAAACATTGACTGGGAGAATTACTCAAGTACAAACTCCTTTTCCCAATGCTTCCTAGAGTTTATAAACTCAAACGACCTGGAACAGCTGATCACCATGCCCACTAGAGGTGACAACATACTGGTCCTGATCATCACCAACATGGAGGATCAGTGTTCCACATCAGAGGTAAACCCCTCACTGGTAAGATCAGATCATAAAGTAATCACACTGGACATCCACATCCCATCCCCACCCCCAGTCAAGGAAACCACTGTGAAAAACTATTCAAAAGAAAACTTCACACTTCTCAAGACCGAAGTGGAAAGTTTCAAAGCCCCCTTGCTACAGGATAATGCTATCCAATCCACAGAATCCTTTACAAATGCATTCTATGAGCATCTACAGGGATGCATGGATCGAGCTATCCCAAGTAAAACCAAGACTCACTCCTCCAAAAAGAGGAAACCAGTCTGGTGGTCCTTGGCCATAAATAAGCTATACAACAGGAGGAAACTACTACATGATAGAGCAAAATTCCAAAAAGGAAAGGCATCACTGAGCATTATTAGCAAGAAACTACGATTGTTCATAAAATCATCCAAGGCCAGTTTCTAAAGAAAAATTGCCAAGGAATCTAAAGATAACCACAAAGCCTTCTTTAGCTATATCAAACATTTAGGTGGCAACTCTCAGATATGCTTTGAGTACTGCAAAATGGCAAAAAAATACACTGAACCAACTGACATTGCTAACATCCTGGTGGACAACTTTAGTGCAAACTTCACCCCCACTCACCCCCAAAAGGGCCCGTGTCCATCCCAGAAGAATGCAGAGCCCCAGACATCATGGACATGCAGGTAAAAACAGCCCTCTCCAAAGCTAAGAACACAGCATCAGTGGGACTGGATGGTGACCCAGGCTACATCTTACACGAGCTCCAAAGGAACTAAACCTCACCTAAATTCACTGTTCAGACTCAGCATAGGCTATGTACCCAAAGAATGGCATACAGCAACAGTCATCCCACTCCACAAAGGTGGTACCACAACAGAACCTGGAACTATCACCCATAAGCTTGATCAGCCTGGTCTCAAAGCTAGGTGAATTATCACGCTGGCTTTGTTCAAGAGAAATCTTGACCAATGGATGGAGACAGATAACCCCAGGGATTACCTCAGTGTCACTCCAACAGAGGCACAGCAAAATAATGGGTATAGTTCCCCATACTAAAGGTGGCAACACAAACTATGCTAGGCTTGTAAATGCCTGGCAGATAGCCTAGTATGAACCTAGGAACCTATGAATATCATGGAACTCATAAACAGAGACATTGGGAACCTCCAGACACTGGACCCTACCCAATTCAGCTTTGCTAAAGGCAGATCCTGCCTACTAAACCTAGTTGATCTCTTTGAAACAGTTACCAAGGCCATAGATGAAGGGAAGGTAGACCACACAGCCTATCTGGACCTCACTAAGGCCTTCGACACCATTCCCCACTCTGGCATCATAGACAAGCTTACCAGCTTGAACATTAACCCCTATGTCACGAGATGGGTGGCAACTGCTCACGGATAGAACACACATGGACATAGTTGCGGGTGCCATGTCCAAATCTAAATCAGTCACAAGTGGCATCCCATAGGTCTCAGTCCTGGGACCCCTCCTGTTCAGTATATACTTGTCTGAGGTACAGGCAAGCACGGGATGACTATGGCTGACCAAGTTTGCAGATGTCTGCAAACTGGGGGCCATATCAACTCTCCGGCTGACACAGACATCCTCCAGAATGGTCTTACAGAGACAGATACCTGGTGTCAAAACCATGGCCTCAAGCTGAATGCCAAAAAATGCATAGTCATCCCCTTTGGAAAAAAACAAAGTGTCCATGAATTACCACATAGGTGGTAATCCACTAGGTACAGAAAATGTAATTAGGAACCTGAGGACCTAGGTAGATAGTAACCTCTCCTTTGATAATCACATTGCCAAAGTGGTTAGAAATTCCTTCTATGTAGCCCACCTAATCATGAAAGGGTTCACCTCTAGATCAAGAGAGGTCATTGTGCCCCTCTGCTCATCACTCATTAGACCCATAATACAGTACAATGCCCCATTTGGTATGTACCTAAATTGGCACATGCAACAGCTGGTAAGATCACAGAAGTACCTCACCAAGAGGATCATGGGCCTCAAAGATATGCCCTATGCAGCTCGACTAAAGAAACTCCAGCTCTACTCGATTGCTTACTGCCTGCTCAGAGGAGATCTATGCCTGACATATAAGGCCATGTCCAACCCGGAATTAATGGACATGCTCCATCTCAAGAAAAATAAATCTCTTAGAGCCACATGATCCAGTGAATTAAACCTCAGCAAAGCAATAAACAGGACGTGCTGGAGGGATAGATTCCTGTCCCAGAGACTTCCCTAGCTCTGGAATAGAATCCCAGTTGATGTTAGGCAGAGCCCCTCGCTAACTCTCTTTAAGAGGAGTCTTGACGTGTGGATGGGAAATTGTAAATTTATCCGTGGGATCACTTCAGTGGCCCTGCTAGACAGAGGCCCAGGAAACTCATTTAAAAGGGAGGCGAACGCCAACACATTCTAGCTAGGCTTATAAATGCCCTTGGGCAGATAGCCTAGTACCTACCTATGAACCTATGAACCTACACGCTCTAGGGACCTAAACCATGTCACCACAATAAACAGAACATGCCGGAGGTATAGATTCCTGTCCCAGAGACTTCCCATACTCTGGAAAAAACTACATATCCATATCAAACAAAGCTACTCATTAGCACTCTTCAAGAAAAATCTTGATTGGATGGGAAATAGGAAATTCACCCCGGGGATCACTTCTGTGTCTCTGCTTGACAGTGGCACAAGAAAATAAATTCCTTGGGTGGCAAAAGCCAGGATATCCTTTTGGCTGGGCTTGTATAGGCCTCAGGGCGATAGCCTAGTTCCTACCTATGAACTATGCAACCTTGAGCCTTGCCTAAAAAGGTAATATGGGGACAGCAAGAGCCTTGGCCAGTATTCAGAAGCATAGGGGACAGGAAACCATCTGTAGCGCAACAAGGCTTGTCTAACATGCCATCACAGGCAGACAGAGACTGGATCCCTTTGAATTACACCAGAAGCTCAGCAAATTGTTGGTTTTTGTCTTTCTGTTATATTGCAGTATCATGGTAGGTAAGATGCTACTCAAGGAGTCATACAGCCTGGGCTACATGATCATAGAGCAAATATATCTCTTGTCATGTTGTCCTGGGAGGTATGTCTCAGATCATTCACACTGACATGTACAAAGAACACTCATATAGGTACTTGTTCTGGAGTGATGTGTGCTTGTGTTATGTGATCATAGCACCTGACAGACAACTGACAGTAACCTTCCATTGTCCAGCCGAGTGAGTAGAACATCTGTGTGCCTGATATGAAGTCACCTTTACTAGTGTGTTGGGTATGTTGTTTTTCCTTAGGGT
>NW_025060706.1:0-5206 GCF_019279795.1 Protopterus annectens | reverse complement strand
AAATGCTGTTTCTAAAGATGAGAGGGCCGGGGAAACGGGGGGGCAGAACTAAGTTGAGATGTAACAGTACCATGCTGACCTTGTGTTCAAAAAAAATGCAGAGGTCTGAGAAACAGCAGAATCTTGTACATGAGCCTCCCGTACCGGTACATATGGGGGTGGGGTGCAGTAGCTACTGGAGGATTATCCTCCTCTTTAGATGTTTCTGCTTTTTGGCCATTTTCAGTTTGTTCCAAACCTGCTAAAACAGGATAAAGGCATCTTTTTTTACTGGTCTGTACTGCCTTTTTAACCTCTCTTATATGTTGAAACAATTTCTTATTAACATCCTGCAACCCTTTTAATGCTGACTCCTTTTCCCTTTTAAGTGCTTTACTATACCAAGAATACTGTACCAAGAATAAAATGCTGTCATTTGTTCCCCACTTAGTTTGCTTTGCTTTTTTTTTTTTCAAAATGCCTTTCAGTGTCAGCAATTTAGTCTTATAAGTTCCATTTAATGGAAATACCCCACCAGCACAATTCTTAGTAAGCTGAAACCAGTCATACAGATATTTACAACTTTCCTTCCTATAATTAAAATACATAAAATATGCAGGTTTCCCTTTTCAGAGATTTGATCTCGCTTTATCTTTGCTCCCATTTTTCTTATTTTATAAATCAGTAATAATAAAAATGTTAGGCTTACCTTACAACTCCTGGATTCTGGCAATTCGAAAGACAGAAAATAACTGTAGTAATCCACACACCATACAGTGAGGGAAGGGTAGGAAGTCTGTCACCGTGTAGCAACAGAGGAGACGTTTTGATCAGCCTTTTCCCACAGCACCCCCTTGCTTTCGTCCCTGCGCGAGCCCAAAAGTTACAGCTCCAGCATTGCGGTCAGGATAACAGGGCAGATAGGTACTGTGTCCAGAACTGACCACTATTTTTGTACTTTCACACAATCACACAGTTAAGTCCCAGCATGCTTTTGGGCTCATGAATTTATTTTAGCAACTCATACCTCTACATCTTATCATGCGGTAGGCTCATGAATTTGTTTTAACAGTATATAGTCTACGACCCAGTCATGCTATGGGCTCATGAACTTGTTTTAACTTTACAGTCTACATCCCAATCATGCGTTGGGCTCATAACCTTGTTTTAACTTTATTGTTAGCTTTTAACTTTTTCTTTTCTTTCTCTCATGCATTCATACATTGACAGAATAAAAACATCTCTCATACTTCTTACCTTTCAATCTTGAGGATACTGCCCTCGACACAAGGCGCCTCCTTGTGTTAATTTGGTCTTTACTGTATGTGCACATTTACTATACTCATTTACTGTGGGGTCCTCCCACGATTACTTATATATCTTACAACCACTCATTCAAACAAAAAGTCACGCATTTATACTAACACAGTCATGAAGTTATACTACAAACATAGTCATGCACTTACATTTGCTAAAATTGTCCAAAAAAAAAAGAAGACTAAAAAAACAAAAACCAACCCTTTTCCCCTTACAAAACAATTTCCCTGCCAAGGCTAGTATGTTTGCACACCCTGAATAGCTGCACATCTGAGTCTCTGACTATTCCATACAAAGCAGTGTGGAATTCATAGAAAATCTGGGATGGGCCCTATTCCAGAACTGCCCTGCAGCAATACCAAAGTTCAGATCCAGAGAACGGCACCAAATTGTTAAAGTCATAAATAAATAACATTTAGAATTTACCTTATATGCCTCTAGTCAGGAACAACACTTGAGGATGTGCAAACAGAAATTTTTATTTTTACAGCGCTGGGAGTTAGTCTTCATAATTCTTGATGAAGCATTCTCACTTTACATACAAAAACTGTAATTTTATACATTTTCTTATCAAACTGCTCATGCAATTTCATGACGTTATAATGACCGTGTGTCCTATAGAAAACTTTGCAAATGTCCTCATCCCTTGTGATTTTCACCTCAGACTTCACATGAACACCTTTCTATACATGATTCACCTGCTTCCAAGGGGTCGTTTCTGACCTTGGATGTTTCAAACCTACCCTAGCAACAAAGCACTCCTAGCCTGGAGACAGGCTAACAAATTCCTTTTTGTAATAACTACATGCCTCACTTTATGCAACATGTACTATTCTCTCTTATTACATACTGAAAGAATGCAGTTTAAAATGAACAGTGATACTGTGGCCTATGAAGCTGTATTTTTTCCCAGCCCTGCATACAAACTATATTTGCTTTTTAACAATCATATTATAGCATTATTAATAAACTGAAATTAATATACATTTTAATAAGCTGGTCTTGTCCCATAACACCAGAAAGCCCAATAAGTTTTTGGTTGCTGCTAAAGATCATCCCCATTGCAGCAGGGGTCCTGCTGTAGATTTTAGTGGTGCAGGTACTAAAAAGGAGCTTGCAGAAGAAAGCTGCTGTGTCCATCCACCAAGTAGTGAGTCACCTGCACTGGACAGATTTGGGAAGCATGTTTATGACTTATCTACCTTTTTTGGTGAGAGGGCTTAATTACTTGGCACACATCACTTCTGTCCAGAGAGATTTCATAAAAGAAATCACCAATTGTATTCCAGGGTCCTTGACTGCATATCCGAGAAAATTCATTGACTCACAGTTGGCTGCCCTACGGTCACTGTCTAATGCCTCTATGCACCTTATCTCTAATGCCACAGATGGTGCGTCTTGAGCAGCCGACATAAGCATTTCCATAAGAAAACATGCCTGGATATGGCTATGCAATTTTGCAGAGCATTTTCAGACATCCTTCATCAGCACCTCATATGATGGATCAGCTATTTTTGGTCCCAAAGTGGAAGAGACTATCTCAAGAAGTGTGAAGGATGGCAAATCACCCATCTTCTGTAGGAGTCAAATTCTCTACCCCTCAAAGGACCTCCTCCAAACACCAGAATGGAGGAAATGCAATGTGATTTCATAAATCCCAGGGCTTTGAATCTGACACTTCTGAAGAAAGAGCTCACTAAGGCAGAAGGAAAGTCTCTTACAACAGATGTCACCAAAGGGGCAGAGGTGGCCTGTAAAGCCAAGGATTCGGAGGTCCTTTCTCGGAGAAGCCTTTCCAGTACTTCTGAATACTTGCCCAACAGTCACACTCTGGATGCAGTCATTGGGGGGGAGGCACTTACCCTGTACCCAGCAACCTGGACATCCATCATTCAAGACAAATGGGTGCCGAAGATCATAACCAGAGGCTATTTCATTCTCTTACATCTCCTTCCTTTATGCCCCAAAAGAATTCCCCATGTTAAACCCTTGCAAATGGAAGAAGCTGCTTCAGAAATAAGGAAGCTTCTGAAAAATTGGGTCATCCAAGAGGTCCCTCCAGACCAGAGAGGATCTGGAATTTAATCAAGATTCTTTTTATTGTGAAAAATAGAAGATCTAAGGTCAGTATTGGACCAGAGTTGCTTGAACAAGTTTGTAAAGTGAACAAAATTCTGGATGGTCATGGTTCATTCCATTCTTCCATTAGTGAGGAAGAGTGACTGGATGTGCTTGATAGATCTTCAGGATGCATACTACCATATAACATGGACAGATGCTCCAGGAAATGCCTTTGCTTCTGGCTGGGAGCCAGTGTTTTAGTTCAGAGCTTTGCCCTTTGGTCTCACCTTAGCCCTCCAGGTGTTTACCAAGTGTATGGCAGTAGTGACAGCTTGTCTACAACTGCAGGGTTTCCCGGTATTAGCATTTTGGACAACGGACTCATCACTTCCATTTCCAGAAATCTTGTTTAGGCCAGGGACTCTTTCCTGCAACTGTGCATAGATTTGGGGATTACAGTGAATCTAGAAAAATCCAAGCTATAACCAATCCAGTAGCTGGAATTCATTGGAGAATTTTTGGACACAAGACTTCAAATAGCAAAATGTACTCAAGCAAGAATTGCATCCCTTTACCAGCAAGTTCAACCCAACAAGTATTATCTCTCTAGAAGCCACCAGCAAGACAAATTCTTCATAGTCTAGGCTGCATGGTACCTTCCATCATATTAGTGCCACTAGCCATATTCTGCATACGGGTACTTCAATGGGCTCTGGCAGTTCAATAGTCAATCAAGAAACAACCCATGTCTTTTCTAGTGATTCTAACAAATGTTTGCAGAACTCACATACAGTGGTGGCTGGAATCTCCACATGTTCTATAGGGACATCCCTTCATTCTACCCCCCCCCCCAAGCCCCATTGACCACATAAACTTCCCAACTGGGGGGGGGGGGCATTTTATGGTAAAGATAGTCTGAACACTCATAGGCCATTTTTCACAACAATACATTGGAGAAGAAAGCATTCTTAGTGTTGTGAGCCTTTCAGGACCGTCTCCCTTAGGGTGTGATATCTATTCAGACAGACAACTTGGCAGTGTTTGGAACATCAACAAACAGGGAGGAACCAGGCCTTACCCCATATGTTGAGAGACCATGAGAGTGTGGCAATGGGCGATATTCCCTCACCACTTTCTGATAGCAATGAATATCCCAGGGAGATCCAATATACTTGCGGACAGAATGAGCAGATCCATCCTGCTCCCTCATAGGTTCATAGGTGTGTACTAGGCTAATGGCCCTGAAGCCTTTACAAGCCTAGCCCATAGGATTACCCTGGCATCATGCCACCCGACCTTAGTTCCCAGTGCCTCTGTCGAGTAGAGCAACTGGAGTGATCCCCGGGGTGAATTTTCTATTTCCCATCCATGCATCAAGATTTCTCTTGAAGAGGGTCAGTGAGGTGCTCTGTTTGACATGTATGGGAAGTCTGTTCCATAGCATGGGCAGTCTTTGGGTTATGAACCTGTCCCTTCAGCACTTTCTGTTGACTGTGGTAATGAGGTTGAGGTCACTGGAGTGTGGTGAGGGATTGAAATTTTTAGCTGTAGCATTTCTAACAGAGCTGGGTCAGACATGGCTTTGTAAGTCAAACAGAGATCGCCTGTAAGTAGGCAATATGAGATGGAGAATAGTTGGAGTTTTTTTAGTCTGTCCCTGTAGGTCTAGTATTTCATGGCTAGGATCCGCTTTGTAAGGTACTTTTGTGTCCTCTTCAGTTGTTGCAGGTGTCTAGCGAGGCAATTGGCAAATAGGGCATTGTACTCGATGATTGGCCTAATAAGGGAAAATAGAGGAAGACAATGACCGCTTTCTTTCCGGATGCAAACCCTTAGTAAAATTTGCCAC
>NW_025060705.1:0-5122 GCF_019279795.1 Protopterus annectens | reverse complement strand
GTATTTTGGCTACATTTATGTATTTTTAAGCATTCACCTATGCAGTGTTTTGTTTAGGGTGCTTATTATTAATTTTGGTAAGATTTTAAAATATCTATTAAGGTTCAAATGTTTTTCATATTTTTTTTATATATTTTTAACTTTGATAGATGATTCTTATTAAATTGTAAATGTTTATGCAATGATAAAAACATGTATTTATTATTTATTCTATATATATATATATATATATATATATATATATTATTAAGTGGCATTTCTCTTTAAGAATGTATTATTGTGTAAGTATATAGTATATGTTGTGATTGGCTGTTCCTTCTTATTTAAAAATGTTTAATTGCTTTATTTAACAACTCTGATAAAGTCCAGTGAGTGTGGATGAAAGTGTTAAGTTGTTACCTTCAGTGTGCATTAAAAGTGTCTGATCATCTCTCCAGGCTTCCTTTTTTTTTTGTTTTTATAGCATTTATTTGGAGTTGTTGGTTTCTGGCTTGTCTGCAGACTTTTTTTGTGAAGAATAAATCTGCTTTAAATAGTTTAATTTCTTCAGTTTTACAGGTCAAAACTAATTCTTTAATACATTTGCATGACTGTGTTGATACTTCTTCCAGGGCTATGGCCACCAGTACTGCTCTGAGGAGGTTTGCCTGGCACCATTCTCAGAAACTGATGGTGTGACGAGTGAGATTTTAAATTCTTCTTTGGATAGAAGTTTAGTTTTTGGTCTTTCTGCTGCCAAAGTATTTAAAAAGTGTGATGAGAGGGGAAGCCTGATCCAGGGAATCTGTTTTTCTTACTTCCTTTTCCAAATTTTCTCAGGGATTCTCTAACCCCTCATTAACATTCAAACTAACACCGTACTTATGGGTGATTTCAACTGCCCCTTCGTAAACTGGGAGACTTATATGACCCAGAATTCTCTTGCTCAGAAATTTTTGGACTTTGTCAATGCAAACAGCTAGGACAAACTAATTAGCTCCCAACTAGATGTACAAATATCCTAGACCTGGTACACATGAACATGGGGGATGCTGCTCCTTCCTGTGTGTTAACTGCTCCCTGGTAAGATTTGACCATGAAATTGTCTCCTTTAGAATTAAAACTAACCTTGAGCCCTCATCAAACTCCAGGCCAGTTAAGAACTTTGTTAAGGCTAACTACTTTAAACTAAGTGACAGATTATTACACTTCCAAGCCTCTCCAAACACAAGCCTACCTTGTGCTGTACACAAGGGCACTGTACAACTGCATTTATAGCTGCATTGAGGAGGCAGCACTTGTCTAAGTCAAACCTATGATTACTGGCAAAAATAAACCACCCTGGTGGACTCCTGGCATAAATAGGCTATTCAACAAAAGGGAAAAAAATCCTCTCCAAAGCGAAGAAGGAACAGACAGGACAGTACAAACAGATAGTCACCAGTCTAATTAAACAAATTAGAGAGCTGGTCAAGCCTGCTAAAGCAAACTGCAAGGCAGAGATAGCCTACCAGGTGAAAGATAATCATAAGACTTTTTTTTTAATTATGTTCATAACCTCAGGGAAAATTCTCAGCAATGTGCAGAGTTAGTCATGAATGACAGCACTTATATCCGGCCTGAAACTATAGCAAACCTGCTGGCTAACAAATTCAGCTTGAACTTCTCTCCTCCATCACCTCCTACCACACTCAAAGGAATACCTGCAAACATCCCCCTACTAGCCATTACGAGGAAACAGGTTCTTACTGTGCTCGCTAAAGCCAAAAACACAGCCTCCATTACCCTCAACAACATCCCAGGATGCTTCTTAAATAGCTTAAAACAGAATCTAAAAAAATACAAAATGATTGGCTCCAAATATACACACCACCAGCTGTGATTCTTGGGAGTTCCTATGTCTTTTGAAGCAAGAATTATGGAATAAAGATTTGATCTTTTTTTTAACAGTTGATGTAAAAGATCTCTTTACTGTTATACCCAAGGATGAAGGTGGTGCTTTAGTTGAAGAAATTGTGCTTGTTTTTTTTCAGATCTTACACATGAACAAGTCACCCTGATAAGTGAAATAATAAATTTAATACTTGAAAATAATTTTCTTTATTTTGAAGGAGAATATTTTCAACAACATAGGGGAGTAGCTATGGGGGCAGAATGTGCCCTCATATATGAAGATTTGGTCCTCATTGGATGGGAGACTAAATATGTTATAGATGGCCCTTTTTGGCACAGGATTAAAAGTTATGCAAGATTTTTGGATGACATTTTTATCCTGTGGGATGGGCCAGAGGAAGAAATAGAATATTTCATGTTATATTTGAACCAAACTACAGATTTCCTTGAATTTACTTATAATTATGATAGAAAAGATATTAATTATCTGGATACATATATTTCTCATGATAGTGAGTTGAGATCTGTGATTTATAGGAAGGATACATTTTGTTATGGATATCTGCATTTTCACAGTAATCACCACCTAGTATAAAAAATAAGTATCATTAAAGGGCAGATGGTTAGACTGGCCTGTATGACTTCACACCTTGAGGATGTGAAATTAGAGTTTAATAAAATATCAGTTATGTTTTAAGAGAGAGGGTACCCCCAAGCCTTAATAGATGAGGTACTGGATGGTCTATGCAAAATGGGGTGTTGTATATATTATTATGGTGAAAGGATGGAATTACTAGTATGGCTAGGAATTTTCTGAATATAGTGAGAAATGTACTCCTATATAGAAAAGCCTGTAATGTACAATATAACCACCTTTCATATGAGAGGTACTGGCCTAGAGGCTAACTGGAATATCTTTCTAGGACAAATCATTATATTCTCAAAAGGGTGGGAAAAACACCAAGATTCATAAACAGTACAGGACCCTAGCACAAGAGTTGCTTGAAAGCAAAGCTAGATGTAATGGATACAACACCTGTAGGTGCACACCTTGTGAATGTGTAGCCAGTGCTTATATATTAGCAGAGAAAAGAGTGGTTCGTTTTATGAATAATAAGCTGCATGTAGTCAAGTGTTATTCCAGAAGGGGTGTTTGACAAGAATAGCATGTTGGCAATATGTACTTCATGTCAACATTTTTATGTTAACCAAAACAAGTCTATTTCAAGATACAGGATATGTCTGAACATTTAAATAACATTAAAATGAAAGAACATAATGCACTGTATAGACATGCAGGTTTTGCCAAAATTTTGATAAATTCATATTTGTATATATTAGGGATAGTTAAATAGCCTAGAGATGATTGGAAAAATAAGTTGAAAGAGAAAAAGAAACTGAATGGCAATACAAGTTATATGTTTTCTGAGTTTAATGGTTTTTATTTCTATTTGTACCCTTATTATATGAAAGAGCTTGTCAAAATGTTGCATTTGCATTTTTAAAATTATACTCAATTAGGACCATATATTTTATATTTAAATATAATATATATATATATATATATATATATATATATCTGGGAACACTACATAATCTTGAAAGTTTAAAATACAGAATTTCAAGCTTTGAGACCATACTCTTCAGAAACCCCAAACAGCTATGAAGACCAGTAGTCTGAGATTTCAAAATCCGACTATCGGGGGTTTGTAATTTGCGATTCTGGTAGTGTGGTATGGTAGAAGGGCAGGTAAGTATTTCTGTTTAACTGGGTTGTTTAGGGGTTTGGTGTATGTGTGTGTGTGTTTGTGTGTGTGTGTGTGTGTGGCCAGAATGCAGATTATTAATGGTGAATTGTATTGGTGTGTTTTGTGTAGTGCGACAGCAGGTTAGAATATTTAAGAGTAGGGGTGTGAGGGTGCAGCCCCCATGGGGGTGCAGGGGGCTTGTCCCCGCAGCATCTGTGAATTGGGTTTGTGTGTTTGTGTTTTGAGGGAAGGTGTGTATGAGTGTCTGTGTGTGGTGTATGTTATGTATAGTTTTCACTTACTTGAATTTCATTAGTTTGTTTTAAATGTGAGTGTTTTTGGGTGTTTTAGTCACCGAGGATTTTGGAAATCATTAGAGTGAGTGTCCGGTATTTTGTAGTGGATATCTATATATATATATGTTTTATTTAACAACATAGTAATGTGATGATTGCATGGAGAAATGTGCTTACTTTTGTAATGGTGCCTTTAAAAATTGATAGCTATTGTCATGGGATATTCACACTAGTAATTGTCAAGGGTATATAAATGTTTTAGTCTTTTAGATGAATGTATTCTGATGAAGTCTCACTAGTCATTAGATAGAAGTCACTGAAATGCATGTGTATTCATTAATCTTAGCTAATCCATGGCTGGGGCTGGTGAAATTGCATATTTGGAGCCAATCATTTTTTATTTTTATAAGTTTTATCAGTTTCAAAGTTTTCAATTGTTTGTTATTTTTGGGTTGATGTTCAGATGCACTATGGACTCCCTAGATGAGATTGGATTTCCCAGTGTTGATAATGTTCATAGGTTCATAGGTTACTACTAGGTTAACTGTCCTTGTGGGCCATTTTAAGCCTAGCCAATTACCCCATGTGAGAATTAAATCCTACACCTTGTGTCTATAAGGTAAACACCTTAACCATTGGGCCACCCTCCCAACCAAAATTAAAGTCTTACATTGATAGCACTAGGTCTGTTGATCTTTAAAACATATAGGTAGGTTCATAGAGTAGTATTAGGCTAACTGCCTTTGCAAGCCATTTTAAGCCTAGTCAGTTATTCCTTGTGAGGCTCAAACCCTGCACCTTGTGTTTGTAAAGCAAACACCTTAACCATTAGGCCACCCTCCCCATGTCAACTTGGAACTTCAAAAACTTCAAGGGGATGTCTCACAGCTTAAGAGCAAATTAACAAAACTTATTGAACTGTTCTTTCAGAGAGAAAATGTTTCTATGCTATTAACTTCAACAGAAAATGCTTCCATGCAATTATATTTTAACAAACAGTGAACCAGTATGACCGGTTCGAGTGGTACAGGACTCCTATGTAGTTTCTAATGGCAGCCAAGGTGAGAGTGGCCTGATAGGCTTGGTTAGACAGGAGGGAGGTAACTACGCTTCTACAGGAAGTGACTACGTCATTTGATGGGCAGCGTAACATCAAGGAGCTGTCTAATGTTCAGCATGGAGGAGATTTTGTGGGTGGAAAAAAAA
>NW_025060704.1:0-5424 GCF_019279795.1 Protopterus annectens | reverse complement strand
ACTCATGTGCACCAATCCATGTACAGCATGTCTTTGGGATGTGGGAGAAACCAGACACCGGAGAAGTACATGACCACAGGGAGGACATGCAGGCTCCACACAGAAGGCACCCCAGCCGAGGATCGAACCGGAGAACCTCTTGTTGTGAGGTGGCAACGCTAACCGCTGCACCACCATGGCCACCCAAATAAATCAACTCTCACTAGCACACAAAATATTAAACCACTCAGACAAAATCCCAACTCTTCAGCATCTTATACATCCTCACACCACAAGAACCTTAAGGTCTAGCACCCTAAATCACCTAAAGATCACCAAATTTAACAATGAGGCAGGAAAATCTGTCTACATCCACTCTATCTCTAAACTCTGGAACTCCTTTCCTACCCACCTAACATCCAACAATTCTACCACTCAATTTATGAAACTCCATAAAGTTCACTTCATGAATAACAGGCTATGCTCCTGTCTCACCCCTGGATAAAAACTGGGGTGCGGCTAACTGCCATACAACATAGTAACAACTGCTTTTTTCTCATCCTATCTACAGTCCAATCATAACTATATGAAATTAAATGCTTGACTCTCTAGCTGAGATGGCAGTATCAACATTTCCAACAAGTCTAATAACCAATATACGGTTTCTATTTATAGCTTGACTTATTTTGAAATGTATTATGGAATGTCCTACCTTGCGCTGTTCATATTTAATTTGATTGTGTGCAATTTGCTATCACTTTAGTCTCCCTAATATGTATGTTAATTCTAAATCTTTGAAATGTTGTGAATCTATGTACTTGGAGCTTTTCTCCCTGGGCCTCCGCTGAAAATGGACCTGTCTCCAGTCTGACTTTCCCAGTTAACAAATGTAAAATAAAATAAAATTAAAATAAAATAAATATAGGATAACAATGATGTTGCAAAGAACTGGA
This sequence comes from Protopterus annectens, assembly GCF_019279795.1. Classification (NCBI taxonomy): domain Eukaryota; kingdom Metazoa; phylum Chordata; order Ceratodontiformes; family Protopteridae; genus Protopterus; species Protopterus annectens. Next base: position 4,492 of record NW_025060704.1, on the reverse strand, counting down.
AGTTAACAATTGATGAAAAAGACAAGATGAAAACTGGTCAGGAGGCTGCCAAGAGACCTACAGCAACATTGAAGGAGCTATGGGAATTTTTGTAAATGCTGGTTGTGTACTATATGTGACAACAATCTCCCATATTCTCCATATGTCTGGACTGTGGGGTAGAGTTGCATGATGGAAGCCTTTTTCTTGTACAGAAAAACATCCAGGCTCAGCTAAAATTTGCAAAATAATACATCAAGTCTGCCAAAAACATGTGGGAAAATGTGTTATGGTCTGATGAGAATAAGGTTGAACTTTTTGTCCACAATTTCAAAGGTCGTTAGCACAAAACAACTTGCCATCACCAAAAGAACACCATCCCCACGGTGAAGCATGGTGCTGGCAGTATCATGCTTTGGGATTGCTTTTCTTCAGCTGGAACTGAGGGCAAAGATTTGATGAGGGTATGAACAGTTCAAATACCGATGGAATTTTGGCCAGGCACAGGCATCTGCTAGAAGCTGGAATTAAGAATTTCACCTTTCAACGACAATGACCCTGGCATACATCCAAATCCAATAAAAGAATGCAAACGCAGAAGAAAATTAAAGTATTGTAATGGCTTGTGACTCGAACCTAAATCAATAGAAATTTGAAGGCCTGAAGGGCTATGCTAGAATGTCTCGCCGTCTGACAGATTTAAAACACTTTGCTTAAAGGAAGAGTGGGCAAATATTGCAAAGGCAAGATGTGCCATGCTGATAGACTCCTACCCGAGGCTGAATTATGTAATTAAAATCCAAAATATTAGCTTCAACAAAGTATTAGTTTAAGGGTGTGCACACTTATGCATAGCAGCTTGTTGTATCTTTTGGATTTTATATTTTTTTCCCTAACAGATTTGTTTGGAACTTGGTGATTGTACAGGTTATAGGTTACATTAAAGGTGGGAAAAGTTTTGAAATGATTTACTGTGATCTCATTTTTACAGTGCGTGTGTGTGTGTGTGTGTGTATATATATATATATATATATATATATATATATATATATAATGTGTGTGTATGTATAGATATCTATCCATATATAGGTTTACTATCAAAATTGCAAATGACAAAACTGATTCCATTCATTCATGTGAATCACAACACCAAATACTGCAGAGGAAGAAAGTCAGTATGTCGAATATAATGCCAATTATTTGAATTTGGCATTATTCAGTATATTCCTTCACCTGCACCTTTGTGAACAGCAATGGAAGTCATACTTTTCAGCAGTACATACATACGGCACAACACAGAAGTGCCCATTTTTGCAGTGGGGCAAGTCCCCCTGCACCCCCCATGGGGGGATGTGCCCCCACACCCCCTGCAAGTTATATATTCCAACTACAAGATCACACTACAGTGGAAAAAAGGGTAAATTTCCCGATCCACACTGTACATTGATGTCTAGTCTTAAAGTTTGACATATTGCGGCTACGGTACATTGCTGAACCAGAGACTTGAAAGCATGTAGGTTAAACCCGTACGGAAGCCTTGTTATGTGCCATACATTCAGAAATCAGCCACTGTTTTTTTGTCAAGTTTGTCTTCAAACAAACCCAAAGATTTATCAAAAGTCCAAGATCCAATATTCATACATTCACCACACTTTCATTGAAAACTTTCTTTTAATCCCCGATCCCAAGAGGCATACTTTGTATCATCAAAATGCATCATGATTTTTTCATATGCCTTTCATTTGTTCTTTCTATTAACAATATTTAGATTTCCCGGCGGTATTAGAAAATTTGCCTTATCCTTTCAACCTCTTTCTTCAACACTACACAAACTAATTGCTTTTATTCTTCATTTATTTTACTTCCAATACAAACTATGTATTTTTTTGTTTTAATTTTTCATAACTTACCCAAACCTAGTTATTCTAATAAGTCACTGCTTATAATTGCCTGCATTTCTTTTATTAAATATAGGGTGATATGGCACTGAGCTACCATATAAATGGCCTACTGCTATTAGAATATGTTATTCTATAGCAGTACAGTGATCATTTTCATAGAAATTATTTACTCTCTGCTTTCTCAGTCCATCACCATACGCAAAGATTAGTAAATGATCTCTAGTCATTTTACCAGAGATGCCAAGTGAAGCAAATAAATGCCTATGAATCTTCGATAAGCTCCCCCCTTGCAGCTGTCACTTCAGTGAAACCATGTCTTGATATCTTCTCAAATATGAATGTATTTGAGATGCAGGAAGTCCTTGAGTTCAGCCATCTTTCTTCTTAGATCTGCAGCATTGAGTAGTGCCACCATGATGTTTTCGGAATTTGAGTCTGATCTTGCTATGAAGGAATGCCCGGTAGGGGGGCAGTACTTAAAAAGGCATTATGGAGGCAGCAAAGACTTTATTCAGTATTTGTAAGCTCTGGTATAAGACGTGTAAGTCAACCTTGGTGAACCAGGAAGTCTTACTTACCATATCATCACAGGTAGAGACATACTATATCCCCTTAAAATGATACCAACTACTTAGTTAATTGTTATGGCCAGTTGACTCCCATTCTTCCAGGCATCTTTCTTGGTGGTGACTAGTATTACTGAAAAGAGCCAGTGTGTTTTCTGCCTCTAGCACATGCATAGTGAGTTGCAGCATGTTTCCGATCATGTATACACATCATGCACTCACATAGCGTTCACTAGGATGTAGTCATGTTTGTCTGGTTTAAGAACCCCGTATGGCCCTTGTGACATAAGTGATACTGGCACTGATCAGTCAGTTTACAGCCACCGTGTTCTTGTCATGTCTGCTGTTCGCTGATCGGCATCAATAATATGCTTAGTCATAAAGTCCAGATATGATTAAAACATTGCCTCTGCAATGTGAAAGCAGAGCTCCACCGGAGCCTTGTGGGTATTCTGGTGACTATTTGGTGAGTAATCTGCATTATGTGTGAGGGGCTAAGGAGTAGGTACTGTGGTATACTATAATAGGGTTTGGCAAATTTTTCTTACAGCCTCAAATATAAGTTAGTGGTGCATTGTGATAGCTGTAGTGTTGTGCAAGTATTAAGAGTATTGGATACTGTTGATGTACGTATAGATATAAATATTTATGGAATAGGAAACCAATCACAGGTCGCACTTTCCATTGATTAGTAGAAGCAGTGGACAGTAAGCATAATGCAGTGCTCTTTACACTGTAAGAACGCCTAATGGGCTGGGCTACAAATGGGGTGTGAGATCAGACAGTTAGGCCATATTAACAGAGTGGAGGCTAGCTTTTATGGCACTCAGGGATTGTTTAAGACTATCATAGTAGACGCTGAAGATTTATGGATGAAGTAATAGGTATGATGCCTGAGGTTAGATTGTATTAACTTAGCAGTGCTTACTGAAAAGACAGAATTAGGTCTGCCAAGACACGATGAATGGTGATTCTCCTCTTGACTACCACCGCGAACTAAGGTTGGTCTTCATTCTTCAGCTACGGACAGCTGGGGAATCAATGACACTTTTGTTCTTCTGTTAAAAAAGAAGAAGCAAAACAGAAGTGTTCCCAGGTTGTTCCTGCAAAGCAGCTCATAGGATCTCATTCGCACAATCACTTTCCTACTACCCTGAATGTTCCTGGGGTCAGTACAACTCTTACAAATTTTCTTGGTAGATTCTCAATGGCATCCACAGCAGACTTAACACAACAGAAAGCCAAGATCTCTGTGCCAGTTCACAATTAAAATAAATACACGCCACCAAAATGGGCAAGCAACCAGTTAGACCAGTCAGAGAAATTCCATATGCATTACCCAACCTGAAACACAAAACCATGTCCCTCTGCTCCATGTTCCTCAAACAGGAGCAAAGCAGCAGTACTGAATGTAACCTGACCTAAGAAGCGGTTCTTAAAACAAGTCAGGCCTCTTGTAAGGGCTAAGAAAATTACCACTAGTAATCCAGGAAAAGCAAAGAGTAAAAAAAAAAACGTGAGAGAAGAAAGAATAAAAAGTAGTTGGTTGATGGGGAGTTGTATTTTGGGGTGGGGGGCAACAAGCCATATATCTAGGGTAATGATAGCAGGGCACATCGAACCTCTTTTCCTAGTGTGCCATTTCATCTGTATCTGTCCCTAATTACACTTGTGGGCATGAAACTATTCCAGTCTTTGAGCTTTAGTATCTCATGCATTAGTTAATTGGCTCTGCTTAAATTTGCCTGACTAAACTGTACATTTTATTGTACAAACTCTCCTGATTTAGGTGTCTCTGGAATGCAGACCAGTAATGACCTCCTAATCAGTATGCATCATTTTATTCATAGGTAGGTACTAGGCTATTGGCCCTAGGGCCTATATAAGCTTAGCCAGAAAGGTACCCTGGCTATCGCCACCCAAGAAAATTATTTTCCTGTGCCCCTGTCGAGCACAGCCGCAGAAGTGGTCCCCGGGGTGAATTTCCTACCTCCCATCCAATCATCAGCAAAAAATAGTGGTCCAGTGGAAGTTGGAATTTCACGT
>NW_025060703.1:0-4407 GCF_019279795.1 Protopterus annectens | reverse complement strand
CGTTTTACCGGTCAGGGCAGTTACACTAGGCGGAAAACAAACCCAAAGCACCACAGGAACACCCTGACAATCGCTGTATGCATGGGGCTATAAGCCCTGTGATCCGAATATCCTGCGGTCACATATGCATCCTGGGCCATGAGCTAGGGAATAAGGAATGTAACATGTAGTACGCACTTTTCCCAGCAGGAGAATGGATGCCTGTGACGACGTGAGTGCGGGGATATGTTAATGTAGCTTACCATGGGTATTCATATAAATGAGACAGAACAGCTAACGGTAGTGTCACAGCAACCGCAAACGTGAATGCAGTCCCGTTTGAATTACAACTATAGAACATATAAATGTGAACGTATGTAATGCGTCCGCAAAGACAGTTACATGTGTAAAGGTGAAAGTGTGTTCACACGTCCCAACCGGATCAGAGATATGTTACCGAACAGTCACAACTAATACAGACCACGAACCACACAGACCCAGTAAACACATGTAACCAGAATACGGATATGCATTGCGCCGCGCGTAACCCACAATTAGAAATGCAAGTGTGCCTGTGCGTGTGATCCGCCACAGCAGGGAAAGTTAATGCTGTGTCCTCCACGTAGTTATACATGTCTCAAAACTGTCAGCCTCAGAAAGTATGGAATCGGACAATGCCATGCAAAGTACCGGTACAAATAGTGAGAAACACATGCTATGTGATAAGACAAACATAGAATGTGGATAGAATAACATGTGTTAGTAGTAGGGATTGATGACGGTTATGCATCTGTAGCCTGACCCACTTGTCCAGAAAAGGTGCCACCACTCCCCAGGTGTGTTTGGTTGGCTCACACTTGTTGACGGGCTAGGCTAGCTGGATATATGTCCAGTGTCAGCAGAGGCCCATGGAGAAATACTCCCACACACAATAATAGCCCAGCATACTGAAAGTACTCCTTATATGACGAACTAACAATAGAAAGTGTCCTGAAGGGACTGGTTACATGGATCCCGAACAACAGAGAAATATATGGTGGAAACCTGCGTCACAATTACGGGATCAGGTCCCTATAGAATCAAGAAGGTCTCACATGACATGCCAGCGAATTGCCAGATAGACACAGGTCAATGTAATACACAGCAAGATTAAGGGACAACCAGCCATACACCCTGCCAGAACCTGTACAGTGGAAAGGTATGGTATGGTAATAGATGTGTGTACACAGGTAATCCACAGACAGTAACAAAGCAAGGTATGAAACGAGGGTTCACATATATATATATATATATATATATATATATATATATATATATATATATATGTATATATATATATACACAAACAGTCCACGGCCCGTATATATGACACATGGATATAGATATGCCAAGTACATAATATGGGTAGTCAAACAGACATCCGCAATGGGAACATACAGCAGCAGTCAAAACCACTGGCCAGATGGTGACAGTCCAACAAGTTCTACACTTTACATATGCACTGTAGGACTCCAAAATTGCTCGTCAACCTGCTGCGATCGACGCAAAAAAAGTGACAGCCGCGACTACGGCACAGCTAGACATGCACCAACAGCGTGTTTAAGGTTGATGACACGTGTCCATGAAATGCAGGACATAGGAACAGAAATCCCCAGATTGTCGAGTCCATAGAAGTGCGTCCACATCCCAGTACCGCACACATGAAGGATGTGTAATGTGTACCATCGAGGGTTGCAGCCATGGGAACCTGGGTATGCAGAAATGGGCCTCGGTGTTGTTTGGCAGAGAATCTGTATAGCACATGCCTTAATCCCCACTAATGATGCAAAGCATCCACCAGATAATGCGGAAAGCAGGTGTGAAATGTGTACAGCCCTATATCAGTGTCCAGTAGGCGATTCCCATGGATGGACACGCGTACGACCAAGATGGCACCCATAACTGGAAACCTGGTGGAATTACACAGTTGCAGTAAGGCATAGCTCAGGAAATACAGATAGGGACTACATTAGAAATTCCCCATACAAAGTCAGACCGCCGTAATACCGCGCATAGCTCTCAATCTGCCATCACCAAAATGGGGATCACTTGCTCCATAATGCGGAACAAATGGCCAACCTGTGGAACACATCCTAATGGCTCACTAACAACTTCAACTAGGAAGGTCATAAGATGGTTAAACTATGCCGTTCGCACTTATAAAGAAGATCCTTTAATGAATTAATATGATTAATGTCAATTGACCATGGATTACACCTAAACCATTCCTAACACTGAATGTGTAACAGACCCTTCCAATGTGGAACTTTGGAGTCCGAGGAGCATGACCCATCGATGACCCCAAATGAGGTATCCCTCATAACCAGGTACACTGGAGAGTATGCTGGGAGCCATGAATACGGATGTTATGAGTGTCACTACCCATGCAATGGAAATAGCATCCCTATCACCCACCGCACAGTCCGAATGCTAGGCAGCAATCAGCTAGAAGGCACAGCACTATGTGAAACGAAAAGGCAATGGCAACGCAGGGTGTTTACACATAATGACAACAGGTCAGGGTATGCAGGAGCTACCTGTCCAGAATACATGTACTGAACTGGTGATCCTAGGACAGGTGGGAAGAAAGACAGCAGGACAAATGTGCAAACATGCATATGTCCACCGTAACTGTGGATGACAACGATGCCCTGAAGGTCAATGTGGAAGGTAAGAACACAAAGGTGACGTGTCCCCAGGGTGCCATGAAGTGTCAACATAACAAATGTCAGGCCCCATAGCCATACGGAGCCCCGCCACATGGGCAGCGCAAATACGACGCACACATATGGTACAGGAAAGAACAAGTAGTGTGGATAAGCAGATGTAGACCTGTGTGAGGAACACAACTGTCTGTGTGGGTGTGCCGTGAAAATACAAAGTAATGCCATGTGGTCTGTCATGCCGTCACACACTGTGTGTGTATTGTAGGCAGACAGTAGGCATGTTGTAGTAGTCACATACCCTGCAACTGCACAGATGTAAGCAGACTGAGTAGAAGTCTGCCTCATATGTCCGCTGTGTTCCACGTAACAGTAGCAGTCTGGCGGCCACATGATATCTGACGACAGGACACAATGACAAACATGCGAGGAAGACACCACATCTGACGGAAATGCCATACGCATGCATAACATATCACTGTGTCCACTATCAATGTTTCTAAGAGAAACATGACATGACTGGCCCCGAGTGTCCCACTATCTCCTAAGGCCGTGTCCAGATATACGTCCCATGAGGTGGAGTGCTATGAACAGACACAGATACATGTGTGTGGAAACACTAGGATCCACTCCAAATGATGGATGTGCTCATAGCCGGCCAGGCATAGGCCAACCCGGCTGCATGGCCCCAGCAGGGCCACCTTCCAGTAGTTATGTCATGTAGGTACACCAGGATAAGGGCACCATGTGTTGTGGTGGTGCCATGGAGCCCATCGCCTAGGGCAGCGGTTGACCTAAGGTGCTGCCATAGGAGGGGTAGTACGGTCCACAGGTATGTGCTGAAGTGCACATGAAACAGCGGTCTACAAGGATTACCCATAGTGGCGACACCTGCACAGACGGTTATAGCGGGACATACACACGACCATGCACACAGCTCAGATAGACATACACACACCATAAACAGGCAATGATACACAAGGTTTATGGCATGTACGGGTACAGTGTCAGTACAGCAAGGATAGCTGTCTGCCAGGATATACAGCAGATGTCTCTAGGGCATGCCGGAATAATGGACGCTGCATGGACAATGAGTGGATATGCATCGACCACAGTTCTATGTGTCAGCCGGCAAATATGCATACATGGGACAGACAGCTGTCCATGCAAGAGCAGCTATGGGCATAACATATGCATGTATATATACATCGAGAGATACAGACACACATGTGGCAAGGCCGAGTGGAACAGCACACCACCACCACACCACAGCAGGGCACATGTGGAGAACACGCCACGGAGGTCGCCAACCACAGCAGGCACACAGGCAGTCCACTAGCGCCTCAACATCCACAAACACAGAGATGTTGGCAGGATATAAGTGTTCATGGAACCTTTAAGCCATAACCTATGAACCCATGCAGCTGGGAGCATAGACACACACATACAGCTGGCAGGCATGGGATTGAACCTACCCCACCTACCCAACCGCACAGTATGACACAGGTATGGAATGCACGTGGACCACTGAACACAGCACGTCAGAGGCATACTCTAGGTGGGTGACATCATCCATAAAGGAATAGACGATAGCCAAGGTATGTGTTGAAGCGCCTAAAAGAACTACTCTCCAGGGCAGCTGGAAACACACACACCTCACACACGGGAAGGGCTGGAGTTGAACCTACGCCTACCTACATGAACACACTACAGCATGATGCATTTT
>NW_025060702.1:0-4659 GCF_019279795.1 Protopterus annectens | reverse complement strand
AAAGCACGGTGCTGGTTAGGGAAAAAACTTGAACCCCCGAAGTTATGTCCTTACCATAACGTTCCATGTAGAGTGTTCATCCTTGTTCTTACATTCCTCCTTCCCCCCACGGTTTTGGAAGAACGGTAGGATTAGATTCTGATCGACTTGTCTTAACCCTTCCGGGGTATATGGTCCCGTGTATCATGGGGTATATGTTTCTACCCTTACTTATTGCTATGGTGAGAGAGTGTCTCTGAATGCCTGAGAGTGTGTGAAGTTCTTGCACCGAAGGTGTTGGATTTTTGGTCTGGTTTGTTTGCAAACTAGATCTGAATAATAGCAGGGAATATTGTGGGATATGGGCTGGTCTCGAGCTTCTCTGAGATTCAGAGCTTTGCGATGAGGCCGACTCGGAGCCGAGGATCGGCTCCGAACCCGTGTGTAAGAACAATGGCGAGATGAACACTCCACATGGAGCGTTATGGTAAGGACATAACTTCTTTTTTCTGCCAGAAGTGCTCTGTGAAATGTCCATTAATCAAACCATTGAATTGCCAGTTTTCTTCCCCAACTATTCAAACAAAGGAGAGTATTGCCTACATACCCTAGATATTCACAGGCAAATTTGCTTCTACTTGAACAGAATTAAGGCTTCTCGTAAATCAGACCAGTTATTTTTCGCCTATTCTGAACCTAGATTAGGATGTGCTGTTGCTAAGGTCACATTGGCTAAATGGTTGAAAGACTGTGTGACCTTCATTTATAGACAACGTAATATTCCATTACCTGCTACCATAAAGGCTCATTCTACAAAGTCAGTGGCAACTTCTGCTGCCTTCCATGCCAGAGCTTCTTTACATGACATTTGTGCAGCTGCAACTTGGGCTACCCCTCATACCTTCATCAATCATTACAAATTGGATTTGGCCTCCAGGGGAAGAGCAAGTTATGGTTCTATGGTGCTCAGGAATGTCCTTCTATGAGAGCCTCCCAGGAATAAAGGTAGCTGGGGTCTCTGTCCCACATGTATGGAATGAATGAAGATTAACAATATCAGATAAAGAAGTTATGTCTTACCATAACGTTCCATCTGTATTGTTTATCCTTGTTCAGTCATTACGACCCTCCCGCCTTCCCCCTCCTGTGGCTTCTAGTGGATCTCACCATCTGGTTCTATTAGGTAATTTGACCAGAGGTAGCCTCGACCTTCTTTTGACTTGCAAACTCAATCTGAGGTAACAGGGGGAGGGTAATTCTGGGTAAGAGTTTCAGCTTGAGAGTTTGTAGCTGACGCGAGTTTGGAAGATGGCAGGCTCGGTTCTGAGGTCGGAACTGATACCCACACGTAATGACTGAACGAGGATCAACGATACAGATGGAACGTTACATAATGTCTTTTTCTTTTATACTCGAGCAGATTCCTCCTTGGACTCCAGTCGATTTTTCAGAGCCTGTGGTACCAACCATCCCAGCTTTGACTGTTTCGATGCCGTCCAGAACTCCTTTAAGACACTGATAGTTGCCTTAAGCTCTTCTGGTTTGTCAGAACCAGAGACATGCCAGGGTCGGGGCTTTGTTGCCTGTTCCAAGGGCCAAGGTTCGACTTAGATTCTTTCAGAGCCCTCCATGACTCTTGGGCCCTCAGCATATGTAAGTTCGACCCTGGCTTCTGCTTCGCAGGTGGCTTCCTCAGTGTGAGGTGAGACCACTGTTGCGAAGGAGTGTATTTCATTTCCGGGTTGCCATACCTCTACGGGGGGTGGGGGGTGTCTGCCTTCTAGGCTATGGAGAAGGCCTTGTCCATTGTGGACACACAGTCTATGCCATCCCTGTCCATCCGCTCAACCAGAGCCACCCCCCTGTCTTTTCCCTGGGACAGAGGGCATGAAAGCCTCAGGATAGGCGTAGCCATCAGAAGACACACCTGGATGTGCTTATGTGATTTTGCCAAGCCATTTAAGTCTTTTTTGATCAACACTACATGTGACGGATCATCTCTGTTTGACCCCAAGGTTAAAGAGATGCTAGCCAGATATGAGAAAAATGGGAAGACCCTTTCTGCCATGGGCATACACTTCTCCACTCCACAATGGCACTACTCTAGGAAACCCGAGAAGGGAGGTTTTGTTTAAAAGACCCAAATACCTTTCCAAGACTGATAGTAATGACTTCCCCAGGGTGAGGGAAGTATAAAAAGACGTCCAAGAGGCAGAAGAGGCCTGCAGAACCATAGAGATTCTTTCTCTGGTAACTCCGCAGCATTCCTGAAAGGAGGGTTGCCCTTTCCCTTTAGGCAGTCAGGGGTGGTTATCCTGCACCAGTCTGCCTGGCTAGAAGTGACGACAGACAATGGGTGTAATCATTTGCAGATTACCTTTCCCTTTAATGAAACCAAAAACTTCCAGACATTCCACCTTGTCACAGGAAGCACTTTTAGAAATTGAAACTGCTCAAAAAAAGAGTCATCCAAACTAGACCAAATAATTTACTCAATTCTTTTAGTGCCAAAGAAAAAAAAACCCTTTTTGGATCTCATTAACAAATCAGTTAACATCCCAAAATTTGGGTTTAAGTACTTCTTTTTTTAAAAAGGTATATGTGCTCATAGATCCAATTACCACATAAAATGAACAAGCAAATTTCTGCTCTTTCGGCATTACCTCAGTTAGAGCACTGCCTTTTGGTCTATACAGGGGGTTTTTCCAAACAAATAGCAAATCTCAGACATTAACGGGTATTTATCAAAGCTGGCTTTACCACTGCCACCAGACATCAAGGGCAAAATTGCACTCTTCATCTTTGTTCCATTAATCACTATAAATGGGAAAATCCCCCTGGAACCATCACAACAGTGAAATTCAGGGAGCATGCTAACATCACCGGTTTCACATTTAGAAACTTTAAAAGGGTCAGGTCACATAAGTGAGTAGGCCCAAAACTCCCCACACCCCCCAAAAGGACCTCTATCATTATTTTTTAAAAATCCGCTTTTAATGGTTTTGGTCCCCCTTCCTTTTAATCACCAATGTCCCCCTTTTTGATCCCCGTCATTCAAAAAAATTGGGGTCCATTAGAAAATCTTGTAGGCCTTTTGTCCCTCCTCAGCCCCAAGCCATATGACAAAGCCTCCCATAAGGGTGGGGGTTTTGGGAAAGAATAAAACCCTTTTCCCACTGAAGGCCAATTGTATAAAATTTTTGAGATGAGGGGGCCCTTGCGCAGATTTAAAATGTTTGCATTAGTTAAAAACATGTCAGTAGTTGGGTTTTTCCAAGGGGGAACCAGGTCATACCCTCTTTTCGGAAGCCTCGAGTTGGCAAATTTATTTTCCCCCCCTTTTTCCCAATACATTCTGGGGGAAATCCAACATTTTAAAAGGAGAACCATCCCTTTTGGGAAAAAACCCCAAAAAACTTAATTAAGATAGCAACAGGGAAATGGGAAAATAATCCTATTCTTTTTTCACTAAATAATAAAAGTTAAGTTTTTGACTAAAACTTAATCAAAACTACCATTCACACTACTCATTTTTTTATAATCTTTATAAATAAATAAAAAATTATCCAATTTTTAATTCTCTAAAAGGGCAATACCATAATTTCCCCAAAAAAAAGGACCAAAAAATTTAAACAATATAATTATCATTCATATACATTCTCTTAAATGTTAAAAGGGTTTATTTACTTCAAGTTGTCACAGCCTTAGTACAGATAAAATAGATCCACTGTCTTTAAGCCCGGGTTTATAAATTTGAAATTGACATTTTAACTCACATTTTTTAATGTTCTGAAAACCCCCTTTCATACTTTGCATTTGTTCCAAAAAAAAAATTTAAACATGGGGGGAAAACAAAAAAATGCTTATCAACTTGTTTTTGGAAAAAAAAGGTTCAAAATTTCCCCCTTTTTCTTCCACTTTTTTTAAAGAACCAAACATTTTGGCAGCAAGCAAAAACCCCCCCCTTTTTAAATTTATAATTAGTGCTTTATATGTTTTATCATTAAAAAAATTTGTGTTCATTAAATGGGGGTACATCTACCACATTAAAACATTGGCTATCCATTATTTTGGCCTTTCTAACAACTGTTTAATGGATCTTTCTTTAAAATCACTAATGTTTTTTTTCCACCTTTTTTTCCACTTCCTTACCATGAAAAAAAAGGGTTTTTAAATCATATTTTTAAACAAAAAATAAAAAAAGTCAAAACCTAACACAAAGAATAAAAATGAATTCAGAATCCAACATCCTTTTTTTCCAAATTTGGGGGAAGGAAAAAACTTTTTATTACTCTCAGATTGGTATATTTAAGTACTTTCCCCCCAAAAATTTTTAAAAAGTTTTTGATTGGGTTTTTTCCTTTTTTACCTTATCTGTTGGGTTTTTTTCAACCCACACATTTTTTTTTCATATTTTTTTACATTTATGTGTCATACTTTGTATTTCAAAAGTAAGCTTTTATTCTAATATAGCCTGAAAAAAATTTTTTCCCCAAAATTTTTTCTTCCTCAATTTATTCTAGATTTTCCCCAATTTTTTTTAAAATTTTTTTTTCCAAAAAGGTTTGGGTTTTTTTAAAAAAAAACCCCCGTTTTTTAAAACCCTTCCTTAGGAATTTTTTTTACCCCTTTAGTTGCCAAAAAAAAATTTTTTTTTTCCCCCTTTTTTTAAAATTATTT
>NW_025060701.1:0-5173 GCF_019279795.1 Protopterus annectens | reverse complement strand
CCTAAAGCCTGTCCCCTGGAGGAGCGGGATTACTACCCAGAAGCTGTAGCTCATTGGCCATCTTTGGCAAATTCTAAACTCCCTTGATCTCTCCTCTTAAAACTCCTAATAAACTCTCTTTTATGCTGCTTTATGACTAAGCAGTTTGGCAGCTCTAAATAGGTTTCTTAAACTATTCCAGGCTCCACAAAGTCTGCTCTTTCACTTTTCCTTATAACTGTTCAAACTCTCAAAGTAATCACTCCATTCTCTTTCTAAAGCCCTGCACTTGCTCAGCTCTTATAAGGAAACACTAACCAATCCAAAAGCACTACACCCTTCTTTTGATCTTCTCATAAGTATTAGGCTCCTTGATTGGTCCTTCCTGGATCAAGGAAAATCAGTTCCCTTCCATCTGATTCAGTAAAAACAGTTCCCTATACTCAATCTGGTATGTCCAAGGGTCAGTTTTCTGCTACTTCCAGTCCAGCTAATCTGGGAATGAGGCAATGTTACAAATCTGCCTTTATGTACACAGACAACCTCTCCTTCTAACAACTTCTAATGCATGTGAGATATCCAGATTTAGTTTGTTCATACTATATAACACAAAACATACCGATTGTGTAAAGACTCCTTAGCAGATATCTGGCAACAGCTACCCTCATCAATACCTACTAATCACATATTCTACAGCACCAGTGCCTTGTGTCACAGCACTTAAGGCTAACAACATACTCAAATAATGCTATAGGGGATTTATTGTCTCACACTGGACGCCCCGCCACCGCATCGTCAAGGAAGGTCGTTTTTCTGCCAGGGGTGCTAGGGATCTGCCATATACGTAAGTACTTCAGGTCACTTCCAGAGCAAGTGGCTGTTAAGGATCCCCCATTATTGTCCATATGCTGGTGTGGGAATGACCTGAGACGCATTCTTGGACTATATGACCCTGACCTTGAGTAGCATCTTGTTCTCACCAAGAATGATGCCACAATATAAAGACAAAATGATCAGTTTCCAACAATTGGTTGACAAAGCATTGCGTGCCATTCCAAAGGGGATCCAGTGTCTATCAGCTCTGGGATGACATGCTCGACAAGCCACGTTGAGCAGCTTAGGGACGCAAGCTTCTGCACCTGTCACCCTTAGGCTTCTTCATAAGCATACTGGCCACTTTCAAGCCACCCCCCATAGTACCTTTTTTAGGCAAGGCTCAAAAGGACAAACCCACCTCCACCATAGACAAACCCAAGGATAAAAAAATCTAAAGGTAATGCTACTCAATGCCAGAAGTCTAAACCTCAATATACACATGCACTCGAGGTTTCCTTAGTATGGAGAAAATCGATGCTTGTGCAGTAACAGAAACCTGGTTCAAGGCTCCTGAGAGCACCCCAGCACTACCAGGTTATAATTCATACCATGCGCTTCGGCCCCAAACTGACCGAAGCACAAAAGGAGGGTGAGTATCTATATTCATCAAAGATATTTCCTACAACTCCAGCAGGTTAGTGGCACTGCACGTAAGCATCAGAAACCATCCATGTGCAACAATAACAGCATGCAAAACTGCTCTCTTCAGTTTGTAAGCCTGCCACAGAATGACTCCTCCCTATTACAGGACCCCCATTTGGCATTCCTGAGAACACTCCTGGAGAATATATGAAGGTCTCTCCAAAACACTATGTTAGCTGGGTGACTTCAACTACTCAAGCATTGACTGGGAAAAACTACTCAAGCTTCCAAACACCCTTGCCCAACGGGTTCCCTTTGAATTTATAAACTCTCAGTTGAAATGGAACAACTGGTCACTCACTCCCACAAGAGGGAACAAAATATTGGACCTGGTCATCACCAACATGGGGACTCTATGTTCCACACCAGAGGTAAACCCTCTATTGGTAAGACTGTAATTCCATAAATAAATTTCCCTGGACATTCATATATCCCATCCCCACCCCTCAGACAAGGAAATTACTGTAAAGAATTTCAGAAAGCCAACTTTGCACTTCTCAAGACTGAGGTGGAATCCTTTCCAAAGCCTGGCCAGAGGATAATACAGCCCAACTGGCAGAATCCTTTACAAATGCATTCTATCAGGCACTGCAGGAAATGCATGGATCATATCCCAAATAAAACCAAGACCCACCTTCCAAAACAGGAGACTGGCACCCAGCTAAATAAGCTATACAACAGAAGGAGGAAGCTACTACATGACAGAGCAAACCCCAAAGGAAGGCATCTCTGATCAGTATTAGCAAGAAACTTCTATCCCTCATAAAATCATCAAAGACCAGCTTTGAAAGAAAAATTGCCCTAAACACTAAAGATAATCACAAGGCCTTCTTTAGTTATGTCAGGAACATGGGCAGAAACTCCCAGATATGCTCTGAATTGTTCCATAACGGTACAAAATATACCAAACCTACAGACATAGCCAACATCCTGGCAGACAGATTCAGCGCAAACTTCCCCCCCCCCCCAAAGGAGCAAATGCCTATCCCAACTGAATGTAACTTCCCTGACATCACAGATGCACAGGTGAAAGCTGCCCTCTCCAAAGCAAAAAACACAGCATCTATGGGACCGGATGGTGTCCCAGGCTGTGTCTTACATGAGCTCCAAGAAGAACTGAACCCTCACATTAAGTCACTGTTCAAACTTAGCCTTACTACAGGATATGTACCCAAAGAATGGCGTACAGCTACAGTGGTCCCACTCCACAAAGGTGGTGCCACAACGGACCCCGGAAACTATAGCCCCATAAGCCTGACTAGTCTGGTCTGTAAAGCTATGGAGCGTATTATCATAGAGTTCATAAACAAAGACATTGGGAGCCTCCAGACACTGGACCTTACCCAATTCGGCTTTGTTAAGGGCAGATCTTGCCTCTTAAACCTAGTTGATTTCTTTGAAACGGTTACCAAAGCCATATATGAGGGCAAGGTAGTCCACACAGCCTACCTGGACCTCGCAAAAGCCTTCGACACTATACCCCACTTGGGCATCATAAATAAGCTTACCAGCTTAAATATCAACCCTTATATCACAAGATGGGTTGCAAACTGGCTCAGAGATAGAACCCACATGGTCAGAATCGCAGGTGCCATGTCCGAATCCAAACCAGTTACAAGTGGCGTCCCACAGGGCTCAGTTCTGGGACCTCTCTTGTTCAGTATATACTTCTCTGAGGTTCAAGCGGAACGGGGGATTCATGGCTGACAAAGTTACGCAGATGACTGCAAACTAGGAGGCCATGTCCGAATCTCAACGACACAAGCATCTCCAAAGGGTTTCACAGAGGCCGGATGCTTGAATTTATGAGAGCCACGGCCTCAAGCTAAATGCTAAAAGTGCATAGTCATCCCCTTTGGGAAAAACAAAGGTGCCCTGGGTACCACATAGGTGGCAATCCATTAGAATGCAGGAAGAAGTAATTAGTGATTTGGGGACCAAGGTAGTAGTAATCTCTCCTTTATTAATCACGTTGCCAAAGTGGTTAGAAGACCTTCTATATAGTCACCTTATCGCGAAGAGGTTAGTATCTAAATCCAGAGAGGTCATTATTGCCCTCTACTCTCACTCATCAGGCCCATAATTGAATACAATGGCCCGCAGGATGTACCTTACCCGATACCTGCAGCCAAATGGAGACCCCAAAGTACCTCACCAAAGAGTATCATGGGCTACAAACAGATGTCTATGTAGCTTTCGACTAAAGAAACTCCAGCTCTACTCAGTTTGTACCACCTACTCAGGGTGATCTATGCCTGATGCAAAGCCATGTCCAAACTAAATTAATGGACATGCTCCCACCTCAAAAATCAAGTCCCTTAGAGGCTACACACTCCAGGGACCTAAACCTCAACACAAAAATAAATGGGACATGCTGGAGGCCAGATTCATTCCAGAGGCTCCTTCACTCTGGAATGAGAATCCCAATTCATGTTAGACATAGCCTTGACCCTCTTCAAGTGAAATCTGGACGCGTGTATGGGAAATCGCAAATTCACCCCTGGGATCTCTTCTGTGTCCCTGCTAGACAGTGGCACAGTTAACTAATCTTAAAAGGGTACCTTCTGTGACCTACTTTACAGAGGCACGGTAGATTTAATCCCTAATAGAGGTGAGGAAGCCAAATACACTCTGGCTAGGCTTATAAATGCCCTAGGGCAGATAGCCTAGTATCTACCTATGAACCTATGAACAAAGAAAATCCATGGCCTCCAACGCCTGTCCTATGCAGACAGACTCAAATCACTACTAGTCTACTCGATATCAGATTGCTCAGAGGTGATCTGTATCTCACCTACAATGCAATATTGGACCCTGCCCTACTAAAGATGCTTCATGTCCATAAGTCTAACTACTCCCACATTACCCACTCAATAGGCCTGAATCTAGTATGTGACATCAACAAAACCTGATGAAGAGACAAGTTTGTCTCCCAGAGGCTTCCCCAACTCTGGAATAGACTTCCCATGCATGTCAGAGTACCTCGCTGACCCTCTTCAAGCGCAACTTTGATGAGTGGATGGGAAACCATAAAATTTGTCCCAAGGGTTCCACCTTTGTCTCTCACTGACAGGTTTGACAGGTGCTGACTGAGGTTTCTTTTTTGGGGATAAACTCTTGGCTAGGCTTGTAAGGGCCCCAGGACCTTTAGCTTAGTAACCTCCTATGATCCTATTATCCTAAATTCCTATGATCTCTTCTGGGTCTCAGGTGACTACCCATTGTTTGAAATATGCACATGACTCTGCTGATGCCACCTCCAGGGCAGTTGCCACTGCTGCTGTTACAAGGAGGTTTGCTTGGTTGTGTTCTCAAAACCTCCCAGTAGATGTAAAAATACAATTTTGAACCCACCCCTTGGACAGAGAATTACTGTTTGAACCTTCTGCTGCAGACGTGGTGTGATGAGAAAGGGAACCCGAATCAAGGGATCTCAGATTTTTCATCTCTCCTTCTGCATTTTTTACCAAGTGATTCAATTCTCCCTCTGCAACTTTCTTTAAATAGCAGAATAAATGGTGCCAGCAGTGTGCTGCTCATTAGACATTTAAAAAGTAATGGCAGGGAGGTACCACAGAGAATGCAGGACCCTCCAGAACAAAGGTAGTCTAATAAGTCTGAATGGCTATATGAGTTTTCTCACCCTCCCCGCCCAAAACCGTCTTTAAATTTGCAG
>NW_025060700.1:0-3639 GCF_019279795.1 Protopterus annectens | reverse complement strand
AAGTTGGGCCGGGGGAAAAAAACTACGGGGGAAATTTTCCGGGGGAAAACTTTCCTTCTTTTTTGATAGGTGCCATGGGAACTTTTACAACCACCTAAACTACTAGCAACTCAAGCATATGGGACTCGGGTTTAATGTCTCATCTGAAGAATGGTACACTCATGTACACAGCACCCCCCCCCCCCCCCCCCCCCCCCCCCCCCCCTTCCCCCAAAAAAACCCAACTCAAGCATATGGGACTCGGGTTTAATGTGACCCCAGGTGATATTTATACTACTGGGGAAATTTGGCCAGGGCACTGGAAAACTTTCCCTTCTCTTTTTTGATAGGTGCCATGGGATCTTTTACAACCACCTAAACTACTAGCAACTCAAGCATATGGGACTCGGGTTTAATGTCTCATCTGAAGAATGTTACACTCATGTACAGCACCCCCCCCCCTTAAACACCCCCACAACTCAAGCATATGGGACTCGGGTTTAATGTGACCCCAGGTGATATTTATACTACTGGGGAAATTTGGCCAGGGCACTGGAAAACTTTCCCTTCTCTTTTTTGATAGGTGCCATGGGATCTTTTACAACCACCTAAACTACTAGCAACTCAAGCATATGGGACTCGGGTTTAATGTCTCATCTGAAGAATGGTACACTCATGTACACAGCACCCCCACCCCCTCCCCCTGGTACACTCATGTACACAGCACCCCCCCACCAACCCCAAACTACTAGCAACTCAAGCATATGGGACTCGGGTTTAATGTGACCCCAGGTGATATTTATACTACTGGGGAAATTTGGCCAGGGCACTGGAAAACTTTCCCTTCTCTTTTTTGATAGGTGCCATGGGATCTTTTACAACCACCTAAACTACTAGCAACTCAAGCATATGGGACTCGGGTTTAATGTCTCATCTGAAGAATGGTACCCCATGTACACAGCACCCCCCCCCCCCGGGACACTCATGTACACAGCACCCCCCCACCCCCCCCCACCTAAACTCAAAAAGCATATGGGACTCGGGTTTAATTTTCCCGGAATTACACTATTCCACCCCCCCCTCCCCTTCCTTGTAAAAACCCCCTTACAACCACCTAAACTACTAGCAACTCAAGCATATGGGACTCGGGTTTAATGTCTCATCTGAAGAATGGTACACTCATGTACACAGCACCCCCTTACCCCCTCCCCCTGGTACACTCATGTACACAGCACCACCCCCCCCTTACAACCACCTAAACTACTAGCAACTCAAGCATATGGGACTCGGGTTTAATGTCTCATCTGAAGAATGGTACACTCATGTACACAGCACCCCACCCCCTCCCCCTGGTACACTCATGTACACAGCACCCCCCTCCCTTACAACCACCTAAACTACTAGCAACTCAAGCATATGGGACTCGGGTTTAATGTGACCCCAGGTGATATTTATACTACTGGGGAAATTTGGCCAGGGCACTGGAAAACTTTCCCTTCTCTTTTTTGATAGGTGCCATGGGATCTTTTACAACCACCTAAACTACTAGCAACTCAAGCATATGGGACTCGGGTTTAATGTCTCATCTGAAGAATGGTACACTCATGTACACAGCACCCCCCCACCCCCTCCCCCTGGTACACTCATGTACACAGCACCGCCCCACCCCCCCCCCTTACAACCACCTAAACTACTAGCAACTCAAGCATATGGGACTCGGGTTTAATGTGACCCCAGGTGATATTTATACTACTGGGGAAATTTGGCCAGGGCACTGGAAAACTTTCCCTTCTCTTTTTTGATAGGTGCCATGGGATCTTTTACAACCACCTAAACTACTAGCAACTCAAGCATATGGGACTCGGGTTTAATGTCTCATCTGAAGAATGGTACACTCATGTACACAGCACCCCCTTACCCCTTCCCCTGGTACACTCATGTACACAGCACCCCCCACCCCTACCCCTTACAACCACCTAAACTACTAGCAACTCAAGCATATGGGACTCGGGTTTAATGTGACCCCAGGTGATATTTATACTACTGGGGAAATTTGGCCAGGGCACTGGAAAACTTTCCCTTCTCTTTTTTGATAGGTGCCATGGGATCTTTTACAACCACCTAAACTACTAGCAACTCAAGCATATGGGACTCGGGTTTAATGTCTCATCTGAAGAATGGTACACTCATGTACACAGCACCCCCCCACCCCCTCCCCCTGGTACACTCATGTACACAGCACCCCCCCACCCCCTCCCCCTGGTACACTCATGTACACAGCACCCCCCCCTTACAACCACCTAAACTACTAGCAACTCAAGCATATGGGACTCGGGTTTAATGTGACCCCAGGTGATATTTATACTACTGGGGAAATTTGGCCAGGGCACTGGAAAACTTTCCCTTCTCTTTTTTGATAGGTGCCATGGGAACTTTTACAACCACCTAAACTACTAGCAACTCAAGCATATGGGACTCGGGTTTAATGTCTCATCTGAAGAATGGTACACTCCATGTACACAGCACTTTCAATTCGGCCCCTGGCACACCTCCATGTACACAGCAATCACCCCCACCCCACCCCCATACAAACCACCTAAACTACTAGCAACTCAAGCATATGGGACTGGTTTAATGTGACCCCAGGTGATATTTATAATTACTGGGATATTTGGCCAGGCACTGGAAATCTTTCCCTTCTTTTGGATAGGTGCTGCGATCTTTTACAACCACCTAAACTACTAGCAACTCAAGCATATGGGACTCGGGTTTAATGTCTCATCTGAAGAATGGTACACTCATGTACACAGCACCCCCCACCCCCCCTGGTACACTCATGTACACAGCACCCCACCCTACCCCTACAACCACCTAAACTACTAGCAACTCAAGCATATGGGACTCGGGTTTAATGTCTCATCTGAAGAATGGTACACTCTTGTACACACACCCCCTCCCCCTGGTACACTCATGTACACAGCACCCCCCACCCCCTCCCCCTGGTACACTCATGTACACAGCACCACCATCCCTTACAACCACCTAAACTACTAGCAACTCAAGCATATGTGACTCGGGATTAATTTGACCCCAGGTGATATTTATACTACTGGCGAAATTTGGCCAGGGCACTGGAAAACTTTCCCTTCTCTTTTTTGATAGGTGCCATGGGAACTTTTACAACCACCTAAACTACTAGCAACTCAAGCATATGGGACTCGGGTTTAATGTCTCATCTGAAGAATTGTACACTCATGTACACAGCACCACCCACCCCCTCCCCCTGGTACACTCATGTACACAGCACCCCCACCCCTACCCCATACAACCACCTAAACTACTAGCAACTCAAGCATATGGGACTCGGGTTTAATGTCTCATCTGAAGAATGGTACACTCATGTACACAGCACCACCCCCCTTGGTACATTTATGTACACAGCCCCCATCCCCTGGTACACTCAACAGCACCCCTCCCTTACAACCACCTAAACTACTAGCAACTCAAGCATATGGGACTCGGGTTTAATGTGACCCCAGGTGATATTTATACTACTGGGGAAATTTGGCCAGGGCACTGGAAAACTTTCCCTTCTCTTTTTTGATAGGTGCCATGGGATCTTTTACAACCACCTAAACTACTAGCAACTCAAGCATATGG
>NW_025060699.1:0-4845 GCF_019279795.1 Protopterus annectens | reverse complement strand
TCATCTGTTAACAGGTGACAAAAGTAGAATATAGCAGCAGAAGTTTTTGTGCTTAGGTGTATGGCTATCTCTTATGTGGCCTGATATTGGGCTGGCACTTTTCCATGGAAGAATACAGAATCTGATGCAGTGTCCAATCCATTTTAAATGTTTGTTTAAATGCTTTTCCTTGCACTCCAAGCTAGCTCAAATGTTGTGATTTCTGTTGGTTTGTTCTGCCCAAAGGTAGCAAGTTGTCTGTGAGTCCAAAGTGTAAGCTTTTCCTTTATTTTGAATTGGGAAGAAGGTAGGCAGGTGAATTGCTTGATTTAGAGACACCCTGGATATCACTTTTGGCATGAATGAAGGATTGGTTCTTAAAGAAACTCTGTCCTGATGAAAAATGAAAATGGAGGTACTGCCATGAGGGCCTGTATCTCAAACTCTTCTTGCTGAGGTAATTGCCAACAGGAAAACTGTTTTCCAGGAGAGAAATTGCAATTCTGAAGATGCTGCTGGTTAAAAAGGAGGAAGAGTTAATTTTTCCAACACGAGTTGAGGTCCCATGCAGGCACTGGTGGTTTTCTGGGAGGTTTGATATTCTTTATCCCTCTTAGAAACTGTCTTAGCAAAGGATGTAAAAACACAGGTGGATCACTGTTGTATTTTGCTGAAATTGCTGAAGGTTATTTTTAGGGAAAGAATATGAAAGTCCATTATGTAGCATTTCTGCCAAGTATTCTAGTATCTGTGGGATGCTCATAACTGATGCATCCTGACCCTTGTTGGCATTCCAGATGTTGAATCTCTTCCATTTTGCTGAATAAGTTTTTCTGGTGGAAGGTCTGCATGCTTCCAGTAAGATCTGTTGAACTTCCTTGGAGAGAGATATATAGGGAGAAGTCATGGAACCCTCCAAGCTGTCAGCTGCAGAGTTTGCAGGTTGGGATGAAACGTCCTGTAATTGTGCTGAGTCAAAAGCAGAGGCCATTGAGGCAGGGCCAGCTTGGTGCAAGTTATGCTCCTTAGTAATGGATACCAGTGCTGTCTTGGCCAGTCTGGAGCTATCAAAATCCCTTTTGGGTTTTTCTGCTTTGATCTTCAGTAACACCTTGGTCATTAATGGTAGAGGTGGGAATGCATAGATTGTTAGAGTTCCAGCTGAAGGAGAGCATCCGTTCTCCAGCTTGAGGATGGTGTGTCCTCGAGCAGAACTTCTTCAGATGATGATTGAGGTGTGAGGCAGAGATCTATGTCCGGCCTCCTCCATGCATGAGTTATTTGAGCATAAATGTCTGGATGCAACATCCGTTCGTGCGTGTCCAAGATGTTTCTGCTTGGACTGTCTGCCAGAACATTGTCCCTTTCCTGGAACGAACTGGGATTGCAGCTGTATGTTCAGTTTCAGGGACTTTTCCCAAAGAGTCATTGTTAGTCTGCAGAGGGGGTAAGAATGAGTACCTCCCTGTTTGTTTATGTACCACATAACAGTGGTGTTGTCAGTCTTTATTAGCAGATGACCTTGCTGAAGAAATTTTCCGAAGGCCTTGATTGCATGAATTACTGCTAACATCTCTTTTTGATTGATGTGCAGATGCACTTCCCGGGGAGCCAATTGCCCTTGAATGCATCTGCCCTCCATGTGCGCCCATCCATGTCTGAGGGTCTGTTGTAATGGTTTGGTTTGTCTGAGGTTTGTTGAAAGACATGCCTTTGTTTCTGGCTTGCTTGAGCCCACCACAAAAATTCCTTTTTTAGACATGGAATGAGTGGAATAATTGCTTCTAAGTTGTGGCTGTGTTTAGACCATAAACTTTTAGGTACCATTGTAGTTTCTCATGTGTAGTCTTGCCAGTGGAATCAGTAGAATGCAAGATGCCATGAAACCCAGGGCCTGCAGGATTTTCCTTGCAGTCATCTGGGTGAGTTTCTAGGCTTTTGAAGTAATCTGGTAATTGTCCTTGTTCTCTTCTGTGAGGAAAGCCATTTGTGATTTTGTGTACAGTTTGGCTCCTAGGAAAATTATTTGTTGGGATGGCAGTAGTCTTGATTTTTGAATGTTGACTGTGTATCCCAAAGCCTGTAGCAAGTGAATGACATAATTCAAGTTTTTATCAAGGCTTGCTTGCTGTCCACTTGTATAAGGCAGTCGTCCAGGTAAGGGTATATTTGTATCCCCTGGAGTCTGCAGTGTGCAATTACTGATGCCAGGCATTTTGTGAACACTCTGGGCACAGTAGATAAGCCAAAAGGCAATGCTGAGAATTGATAATGCTCTGATCCTGCAAGAAATCTGAGGTATCTTCTGCAACTGTGTCTGATTGGGACATGCAGGTATGCCTCCTTGAGGTCCAGAGTAACCAGCCAAGACCCCTTGCCCAGCATGGGAAGGAGTTGCTGTAGTGTCAGCATTTTGAATTTTGGCACAATGAGAAAAGTGTTTAGAGCGACAAGTCCAGTATAGGTCTCCATTGCTTTTCTTTTCTTGGAACAAGTAACAGTCTTGAGTAAAATCCTGGCCTTGTTCCTGAGGAGGAACCTTTTCTATTGCTTTGATTTGTAGCAACTTTGAAACTTTATCAGTGCCTCTGCCCTTTGATTTTGTGGCAGGTTTGGCATGCCTTGTCTTGTTGGTAAAGTATGGAAGTGGAACCTGTAGCCTTGGTCTATTATGTCCAGAATCCATTTGTCCTTTGTTAAAACGTGCCAATTTTTGAAAATAAGGATAATTTTCCCTAAAGGTGCTTCTCTTTGGGCCTTGGTCGGCGGTGTCAAAGTCAAGTCATTGTGATTGTCCCTGTGGAGCAGTAGAAGTCCCTGCGCCACTTCTCTGATTAGTCGGTTGCCATTGGCATCCCCTGTAGGAGCCTCGGTATTGCCCTCTCCCTCGGGCATGCCTGTTTTTTCCCCTTTGGGACTTGTCAGTGTCTGGAAAGGACCAATTCTTCGAAGGCCAATTCCTGCTGAACCTTGGTGGCTGAACCTGGAGGAAATCTTTGACTGTTTGTACTGATTTAGCCTTTTCCACAATTGATTTCAACACATCCTGAGCATTAGCACCAAATAGCTTGTGTTTTTCCAGAGGTGCATCTAGAAGCTTTATTTTAACATGATCTGGCAAAGCCTGTTCTTTCAACCAAGCATGTCTACGTATGACGGCCCCTGTCATAGCTGCCCTACATGAAGCTTCCAATGCATCATAACCACACTGAAGAAAATGATTGCTAACCTGCTGTGTATTATGAACCAAATCCTGCAAGGCCTTTCTATCTAAAGGCTCAGGAGAGGCTAACTTTTTCTGCAAATCATCCATCAAGAAATCCTGATACTGAAACATATGAAAAAGACAATTAAGGGCCCTCATGGCAAGGGTGGTGGAGGTATAAACTTTTTTGCCCCACCTCTCCAGGGACCTAGATTCCCTGTCTGTGGGCAAAGGATTTTTGGCCGTGGAAGTGGCCACTCCTTTGGGCCCCTGGGAAATAGTTTTCAGATCAACAGAATGGGCCTTAAAGAGATGTTTATGAGTTTCAGGAACCCTGTAGTATCTGTCTGGCTTGACAGGAGCAGGAGGCAGAGAATCAGGAGAGGCACTCGAGTCTGAGTACACATCATCCAATACATCTAACACTGGTGGGATAGCTAAAGGCCTGTGCTGGGGTAACTTAAGGAAATTCGGCCTTTTCCTGGAGTCGGAGAATTCCTGGCCCTGCCACTGAAAATGCTCTCTCATGGAGTGGAGAATTTCCCCGAAAGAAATATCCTCAGGAGGAGAGGCAGAAGGAACAGATTCCTCAGCATCAGAATCCTCGTAGGCCTGGAAAGATTCTTCCTGGGCATCTGAGTGGTCTGAGTCACCAGAGGCTTCATCTGAGGAAAGGGTATCTGCCTGCTCAACCCTAGGCCTTTTGTCTGAAGGCGGCTGAGAACCTCTGTCAGGATGAGCCTGGGAGCCTCTGATTAAGGGAAAATTTGATCTGCAGCTAAAGTCATGATCTGTTTATCAGAAGTGGGACCCTGAGAAAAAGATTTAGGAGGGTGAGACTTAGCCTGGCTGGCTGCCTTGCTGTGAAGGCTTGGCATGTGAAGGCCTTGATGGACATAGACACTGGAGGCCTAGCTGCCGTGCTGGAGTAACTTTGCCACGGTATGGTCTCAGGCAAATCTTGGGCTTCGGTTTCAGGTGGAAAATCAACAACCGGCACGGGAAGGCTCCGGGCAAGTAACGTAAAGCGGTGTCGTCTGTCTGGAGCGGTAGAATTACCCCTCCAAGAGCCGATGCACTCGCGGTAGGTTTTGGCGTGGGTCGGTGGAAGTCGGGCGAAAATGTCGGTCCCCGGGCCTTCCGTTTTGAAATAGTGTTGTCGGTTGTTCCCGCATGATATGGAATACCAAAAGTCTTCAGCAAATTCTGCCGGGCCTGAGTGTGCACTTATTGAAGCAAGCACAGGCAGCACAGGCCCAGCGTCGTGGTCTGGGCCAAGGCAGGAAGGCAGTAAGAATGGAAGTCCTTATGAGGTATTTGTTTAACAAGACAAACAGTTATTAACTTTTACAGTTTTATCTGACAAAGGCTGGGGCAAGAAAAGGTTCCCCAAAGGGTACTTAGCTTTTGATGACTTGTACTGAAAACACAGGAGCTGGCCGACGGCACTTGCGAACTGCTTCTGCTTCAGGCACCCGGCAAGAAAGACTGAGAAGATGGCGTCGGCTGATGCTTTATACCCCAGCCCGGGGGGGCCCCCCCGGACGGCCCGAGGGGAGGCGCCCAAAACAGCCGGACCGGACCCAGAAAAAATTTGGAAAAACCAAAAAACGCGGGGGAAGGGCTGCCTGTTCACTCCTTTGGTCGAATGTTCCTTTATG
>NW_025060698.1:0-5088 GCF_019279795.1 Protopterus annectens | reverse complement strand
TACTTAGATACAGTATGTAGGATGGGGGTTAATAAAGAAATTGGGAAAAGGGGAAAAGGGCCCAACTATGGAGCCTTGTGGGACTCCTAAGGTGGTAGGTAATAGGGTGGAGAGCTTGTTCTGCCAGATAACAGCCTATTGCCTCCCACTGAGGTAGGATGTAAACCACTGAAGGGCTTTAGAGTTAAGCCTATACGTCTGCAGGGTGTGAAGAAGCAGTTGATGATCCACCATGTTAAAAGCCTTAGAAAGATCCAAGAAGAGGGCAGAGGATAAATGATTATTGGTACGAGTATTGTTACGATTGTTATTCATGGTATTGGTAAAGGCTAGTAGGGCAGAGGTCATACTATGATGTGGACGGAAGCCATGTTGGGTATCAGCTAGCAGATGATTCTGGATTAGGTGGTGCATGAGTTGTTTTTGTATACATTTTTCCATGATCTTTGCGAGTGGAGAAAGTATGGCAATTGGTCTATATTTGGAGAATTCAGTGGAGGAGCCACCTTTGTGTAATGGGATAACATAGGAAGTTTTCCAAATGGATGGAATTTTTGCCTCAGCTATGGCCCAATTGATTAGCATCGAAACTTGACAGGCAATAGCCTCAGCTGATTTTTGAAGGTATTCAGCAGGGAGTTGGTCAGCAGAGAGTGTGGTGGGCTTTAGTTTGGCTGGAAACTGAAGGTAAGTAGGTTTGACTGGTTGGGACTATCGGGGTTAGAAGAGCTAGAAGGTAATTGGTTGGCTAGAGTTTGAATTGTCTCAGTAAAGAAGTGGTTAAAACTGTTTGAGACATCCTCAGGGGATTTGTCAATAGCAGCAGCTGGGGTAGGGGTAGCTGTTTTTACCGGGGTGAAGCAGATTATTCAGACCAGCCCAGAATTTCTGAGGATTGTTTTGGTTGGCATTTTGTAGATTATAGTAGTACTGTTTTTTGTCATTTAAGATGGATTTTTTAGTTTCATTCCTAGCTTGACAGTATTTAACATGACCATTAGGGAGTTTAGTGGATCACCATTTGGCCCAAAGTTTATTTCTAATGTTGATTTTTTTGTAAAGACATTTTGGAAAGCCAAGGTACATTTTTAGTTTTAGTTCTCTTAAAATGAGCAGGTGCATGCCAGCCTCAGCTGATTTACAGGTTCACAGTTTCACAGGTTCATACTAGGCTATCTGCCCGAGGGCATTTACAAGCCTAGCCCATAGTTTTGTGGCTTACGCCACCCCTTTAGTATGGGGAACTATACCCATTATTTTGCTGTGCCTCTGTCGAGCAGTGACACTGAGGTAATCCCTGGGGTATATCTGCGATCTCCCATCCATTGGTCAAGATTTCTCTTGAACAAGGCCAGCGAGGTGCTCTGCCTCACATATACCGGGATTTTATTCCACAGCATAGGGAGTCTTTGGTGATGAATCTATCCTCCAGCACGCCCTATTAATAATGGTCGAGGTTTAAGTCTCCCACTCTGTGGCTCTGACGGATCTAGATTTTGAGGTGAAGCATATTCATCAAATCTGGGTTTGATATGGCCTTGTATGTTAGGCAAAGGTCACCTCTGAGCATGTAAGCCACTGAATAGAGCTGGAGTTCTTTCAGTCGGGCAGCATAGGACAGATGTTTGAGACCCTTTATCCTTTTGGTGAGGAACTTTTGTGGCCTCTCCAGCTGCTGCAAGTGTCGGGTCAGATACATTCAATGGGGCATTGTACTCAATCATTGGTCTGATGAGTGATGAGTATAGGGAGACTATGACCTCCCTTGATCTAGATGAGAATCCCTTCATGATAAGGTGGGCAATGTAGAAGGTCTTCCTAACTACTTTAGCTACATGGGTGTCGAATGACAGACTACTATCAACCTGGGTCCCCAGGTCCCTGATAACTTCTTCTGTGCTCAGTGGATTCCCACCTATTTGATAGCTAGGTAACCTTTGTTTTTCCCCAAGGGTATGACTATGCATTTTTGGCATTTAACTTTAGGCCATGGCTCTGGCACCAGTTATCCGCTTCTGTGAGACCCTTCTGAAGGATATCTGTGTCAGATGTGTTTTCTACTATGGTTTCCAGTTTGCAGTCATCTGCAAACTTTGTCAGCCATAACCCTCCTGTGTTTGCTTGTACTTCGGAAAAGTAGATGCCAAACAAGAGTGGGCCCAGGACTGAGCCCTGTGGTACACCACTTGTGACAGGCTTTGAGTCTGGACATGGCGCCAGCAACTCTGACCCTGTGGGTTCTGTCACTCAGCCAGTTTGCAACCCATCTTGTGATGTATGGGTTAACATTTAAGCTGATGAGTTTTTCAAGGATACCCGAGTGGGGTATTGTATCAAGGCCTTCGCCAGATCGAGGTAGGCTGTATGGACTGCCTTTCCTCATCAATGGCTTTGGTGACTGTTTCAAAAAGTCAACTAAGTTTAGAAGGCATGATCTGCCTTTGACAAAGCCAAACTGGGATGGATCCAAAGTCTGCAAATTCCTATGTCTTTATTTATGAGGTCCATTATGATCCTTCCATGGCTTTGCAGATAAGGCTTTGCCAAGCCATGGGCCGGTAATTTCCAGGGTCGGTGGAGGCACCGCCTTTGTGAAGTGGGACCACAGTTGCAGTGCTACCACCCCTGGGTAATGTATCCAGAGGTAAGACTATGATTAAACAGCTGTCCTAGCTGTGGGTTTAATTCCTCGCTGAGTTCAGGAGCACACCAGCCGGGGACACCATCAGGTCCCATGGATGCTGTGTTTTTGCTTTGGAGAGAGCAGTTCTCACTCTGGGCTGGAGATGTTTGGGGGCTGCAATCGCTGGTATAGATATCTCTCCTTTTGGGAGGGGAGAAGTTTGCACTGAACCTGTCAGCCAGTATGTTGGCAATGTCTGTAGGATCAGTAATCTTCACATCAGTTTGAACTAGTTCTGAGCATATCTGGGAGTTTCCTCCAGGTTTCTAACATAGCTAAAGAAGGCCTTTATGATTGTCTTTTGAGTCTTTAGCTATTTTTCTCTCAAAATTTGCTTTTATGATTTTATGAGAGCTCTTAGTTTTTTACTTATAGTGATCAAGGGTGTCTTACCTTTTAAGGATTTTGCCTCATCTTGTAGTAGCTTCCTCCTTTGTTGTAGAGTTTGTTTATGGCTGGGGTCCACCAGACTGGACGCTTTGGTACAAAGAGTCTTTGTTTTGCTTTGGGATTGCCTTATCCATGCAGTCCTGCAGGTGCTGGTAGAAGGCATTTGTAAGTGATTCAGCCGGGCTTGAGTACTGTTTCACCGCCGTTGGGCCTTAAAGGAGACCACACTAGTCTTTAGAAGTGTGAAGTCGGCTTTCGAGAAGTTCTTTACTGTGGTCTTTTTATTTCAGGTGGGGTGGGATGAGGACCTCCAGCTTAGATTAGTTTGTGATCTGATCTCACCAGTGAGGGGTATACCGTGTTGAACATTGTGCTCCCATGTTCGTGATGATGAGATCAAGGTTTTCTCCCTCTTGTGGGGATGGTGACTAGTTGTTCCATGGCATTTGAGTTTATGAATTCCAGGAACTTTGGGCTAGGGTGTTTGGGCTTGAGTATGTTCCCAGTCTATATTAGGGTAATTGAAGTCACCTAGTATGATGGTGTTTGGTGATACATTTATCCCTTCTAGTGTTTTCAGGAAGGCCATGTGAGGTTCCTGAGTTTGTGAGGGTGGCCTGTAACATGCTACAATTTGCAGAGCAGTCTTGCTTATGGTTAATTGCACCTGATGGTCTCCGATGCATCGTGTGCTGCCACCAGTCTTGAGAGGTGTGGGTGTCCTTGATGAATATGGATACCCCCCCCCTCCTTTCTTGGTATTGTCCGGATTTTGGGGCCGGAACGCATGATAAGAGGTAAAACCTGATAGTGCTGGGTGCTCTCAGGAGCCTTGAACCAGGTTTCTGTCACTGCACAGACATCGATGTTCTCCATACTGAGAAGGGCCTCGAAAAGGCATTTTGAGATTTAGACTTCTGGCATTGAGCAGCATTACCCTTAGTTTTTTCCTTGTGTTCTAGGGGTGGTAGGTTTAGAATTTGAGCCTTGCCTAAAAAGGCACTATGGGGTGGCAAGAGCCTTTGCCAATATCCGGAATCCCAGGGTGACAGGTGCAAGCCGCCCCTCGCGAAGCGCTGGCTTGTCCAGCATGTCATCCCATGTCATCCCAGGCAGACAGACATTGATCCCCTTTGAATGACACCAGAGTTTAAGCCAATTGTTAAAGCTGATCATCTTATCTCTGTATTGTGGCATCATTCTTGGTGAAGGTAGGATACTGCTCAAGGTCAGGGTCATACTCGCCTGGGCTGGCATAATCAGAGAGCTCCTCAATGTCTCTTTTCATGTAGTCCGTTAAGGAGGCAATGCCCCAGGTCGCTTACACCAGCGTGGACAATGACTGAGCCATATTTGTACCTGCTGTTGAGAGACCTTGGAGTGCTTGGCATGCTATGTGGCGGATTCAGCCGGACAGGCAGCTTACTGTGACCTTCTCCTTACTCAGTCTGGTGAGCTGACGCCAGTGTGTCTGATCAAGGAGTCACCCAATGACCAGTGTGTCTGGCATTGTGTTTGGCCTTAAGGGCTGTGACTGTTTGACACCTCTGACTGTGAGGTCTATGTGTTGCAGGTGCTGTGGTTCTGAGGTGGTGGTTGTTTGGGCAGTCTGCTGGTGGCCCTCTGCTGTTTTGGTAGATTTTTGATCAGAGCCGCCGAGTATGTCTTTGTGTACTTATGTATGATTTGAGGCTGTGATGGTACTATGTGAGACTGGGTCTATAGTGTGTGTGGTAACCTTCTCCTCCTGACTGGTCTTGCTGAAGTCCTTATGTTGAGAGAGCTCAGCTACTTCTCCAGTTTGGTCACAGATAGTTGCATCTCTCGCATGCATTTGTGTTTTGTGGGAGGAGGAGAGGGTTGTCAGGTACATGAGGCAATTGTAACATTGCCTCAATATTCCCAGGTTCACCAGCTGAGCAGGAGAGGACACTAGCAACTGATCCTCGACATGCTAGAAGGACTAACAAAATTGACCAGCGTGTACCAAAATATAAGAGTGCCGTATCAAGGTA
>NW_025060697.1:0-5205 GCF_019279795.1 Protopterus annectens | reverse complement strand
CGACCCACCCCCCCCGGGTGCTCGCTCCAACTGCTAACCGGTAGCGGTCGGAGAAGGAGCAATTGTGAGCTGGGAGGCAAGAGCACTCCCATCTGCATCTGGGCCTGATGACCTTCTCATCCGTCCAGATAGCATCCGAGGGTGAGATCGACGAGGCTACCGGGGGCCTGAGTCCCCTCGATAGCCTCGACGGGATGGGGTCTCCTCCCCCAGGTCCCGTGAAAACACACTGGAGACCGGAGCCGAGGAGGAGGAGATCAGCATGGAGCGGGAGAAGCGCTGCTGGCGGGCAAACAGAGGTCTCGCCCGCCGCTTATGGTGCTTCCCCCGTCCCTTTCTAGCATCCCTCTCCTCCAACCAGAAGCGGGAGGTTGAGTCCCAGGAAGGAGGAGCCAGGGGGAATAACGGGACTTGAGGAGCGGAGGTCGGAGCCGAGTCCGCGAAAAAGGCCCGCCAAAACAAGCTTGGACCTCCGCTTCATGCGGGGGTTGAACCCTGCACAAATGGAACATCCAGATGTGAGGTGTTCAACCCCAGGAAAACCAAAAGAGTGTGGCCATCAGCGGGGGAAAGCTGATGGCCACACTCGAGCATTTAGAAAATAGCCTTGGGCTGCTCAGACATCCCGCTAACAAATAACAGTTACTAAACTAGAAGTAACTAAAACAAAATCACCACAGGCCCAACACACACACAGCACCAGCAGGGAGGGATATCAATTTTAGATTAAACTCTAAAAAAAAAAAAATTAGTAATACAAAAAGGGAAACCTACACTTTCATACAAATCAACCAAAAAATTATTTAAATTTTACAATTTAAACGCTGAAAACTATCACTTAGCTGGAGAGCTGGAAAAACAATCTGGTCACCATGCGCGGCAAACGAGATCTGAGGTCATGAGGGTAGAGCAGGGTATTATGGGTGAGGGGAGGAGCTGAGAGCTTGGATCCATAGCTGGTAAACCATGCCGGTTCGGATCCGATATCTGATCCATAACCCACAGGTTGCAGACAAATGAATCTCCTACTTCAGATCTCTAGATACCACCTTTGGCATAAAAGTAGGGTTGGTCCTTAATGAAACCCTGTATCTGTGGAAAATTATGAACGGTGGTATTGCCATTAGGGCCTGTAGTTCCGAAACCCTTCTTGCTGAGGTAATTGCCAACAGGAAAGCTGTCTTCCATGAGAGAAATTGCAAGTCAACTGAAGCTGCTGGCTCAAATGGAGGTAGAGTCAGTTTTTCTAGACAAAATTGAGGTCCCAGGCTGGCACTGGAGCCTTTCTTGGTGGCTTAATGTTCTTGATTCCCCTGAGGAATTGCCTTAGCAAAGGATGTGAACAAACAGGAGGATCAGTGTTATATCTAGCTGAAATAGCTGATGCATGTATCTTTATGGAAGAATATGAGAGTCCATTCTTTAGCATATCTGCCAAATATTCCAGGATGAGTGGGATGTTCAATAATGATGCATGTCCCTTGCTGGTATTCCAAATGCTGAATCTCTTCCATTTTGCTAAGTAAACCCTTCTGGTGGATGGTCTGCGGAGCCTCTGTTAGTATCCGCTGAACTTCCTTGGAGAGAGATAGGTAGAGGTTATTCATGGGATCTCCCAGGCTGTTAGCTGCAGTGTCTGAAGGTTTGGATGCACTGTTTTGAAGTTGTGTTGAGTCAAAAGTAGAGGCCATTGGGGAAGGGCCCATTTCCCTGGTGTGACATATGCTGTAGTAGTGGATACCAGTGTTGTCTTGGCCAGTCCGGGCTATTAGGACCCCCTTGGGTCTCTGCTTTGATCTTTAGTAATACTGAGGTCATCAGTGGCAGAGGTGGCAATGCATAGATTTTTAGGAAGTTCCAGTTGAATGAGAGCCTCTATTTTCCAAGCTTGTGGATGGTATGTCCTTGAGCAGAATTTTTGTAGATGATGGTTGAGGTGAGAGGCAAATAGGTCTACTTCTGGCCTGCCCCATGTCGAAGTGAGCTGTGTGAAGATCTTCGGATGTAACCTCCACTCGTGTGGATCTGTGAAATTCCTGCTTAGGCTGTCCGCCAGCACATTGTCTTTGCTGGAACAAACTGGGATTGTAACTGAATGTTTAGGCTCAGTGATTTTTCCCAAAGATGCATTGTCAGTCTGCAAAGGGGGTAAGAATGGGTGCCCCCTTGCTTGTTTATATACCACATCACAGTGGTGTTGTCTGTCCGTATCAGTAAATGGCCTTGCTGAAGTTGGTGTTGAAAGGCCTCGATGGCATGCATTACTGCCAGCATTTCCTTTTGGTTTATATGCAGATGTGTTTCCTTTGGAGACCATTGTCCTTGTATACACCTGCCTTCCATGTGCGCCCCCCATCCAAGGTCTGAGGCGTCTGTGGTCATGGTCTGTGTTATCTGTGGTTTTTTGAATGACATACCTGTGTTTGCCTGGCTCAGAGGCCCACCATAGGAATTCCTTTTGTAGGCATGGAATGAGCGGTATGGTTGTCTCCAAGTTGTTGCTGTGTTGAGACCAATGCTTTTAGGTACCATTGAAGCTTTCTCATGTGTAGTCTTGCTAATGGAACCAGGAGAATGCAGGATGCCATGTAACCCAGGGCCTGTAGGAATCTCCTTGCAGTCATCTGGATAAGTTTTGCCAAACCTTTGAAATAATGAGTTAACTTCTCTTGCTTGTCTTCTGTTAGGTAAGCCATTAGAGAGGCTGTGTCTAATTTGGCTCCTAAGAAGATTATTTGCTGGGATGGCTGAAGTCTTGAATTTTGGAAGTTGACTGTGTATCCCAGAGCTTGAAGTAATCGTATGACATAGTCCAAGTTTTTTGTCAACATCAATTTGTCGTCCGCTTGTACGAGGCAGTCGTCCAGGTACGGGTAAATTTGGATCCCCTAGAGCCTGCAATGAGCAATTACTTAAGCCAGGCATTTTGTGAATACTCTGGGCGCAGTAGATAAGCCAAATGGCAATGCTGAGAATTGATAATGCTCTGGCCCTGCAAGAAATCTGAGGCATCTTCTGCAGCTGTGTCTGATAGGGACATGCAGGTATGCCTCCTTGAGGTCCAGAGTATCAGCCAAGACCCCTTGCCCAGCATGGGAAGGAGTTGCTGTAGAGTCAGCATTTTGAACTTTGGTACTATGATGTGGACAAATCCAGTATTGGTCTCCATTGAGATTCTTTTCTTGGAACAAGGAACAGTCTTGAGTAAAACCCCTGGCCTTGTTCTTGTTGTGGAACTCTTTCTATTGCTTTCATTGGAGTAAGCAGAGAGATTTGCTTGATAGCCTCTGCCCTCTGGTTTTGTGGTAGGCTTGGCATGCCTTGTTTTCTTGGTAAGGTATGAAAATGGAACCTGTAACCTCGGTCTATAATGTCCAAAATCCATTTGTCCTTTGTCAGTCTGTGCCAATTGTCTGCAAACAGAGATAATTTCCCGCCCAAGGGAGCTTCTATTTTTCCCTGGTAGGCGAAGTAGAGGAAAGTCATTAGATTGTGGTGTGGGCAGGTGAAACCCCTGTGTCACTTCTTTGGTTTGGGCTGCCATTGTCGCCCCCTGTAAGGACCTCTGTATTGTCCTCTTCCTCGCCACGCCTGTTTTACCCCTTTGAAATTTTTCTGGATTAGGAAAGGACCAGTTTTTGAAGGCCAATTCCTACTGAATCTGGGGTTGAACCTGGAGGAAATCTTTCACCGTCTGAACTGATTTTGCTTTTTCCTCGATGGACTTTAACACATCCTTAGCATTAGCACCAAAAGCTTGTTCTTTTTCCCAAAAGGGGCATCCAGAAGTTTTGCTTTTTCATGATCTGGTAGAGGTTGATCTTTTAACCATGCATGTCTACAATGACTGCCCCTGTCATAGCTGCCCTACATGAAGCTTCCAGTGCATCATATCCACACTGCAGGAAGTGATTGCTTACTTGCTGAGAGTTATGTACAGCTTCCTGCAAAGACTTCCTGTCTAAAGGATCAGGAGAAGGGCCCAAAGTTTTCTGTAAATCTTCTAACAGGAAATCCTGATATTGTAACATATGAAAAAAGGGAATTTAAAGCTCTCATAGATAAAGTAGTGGAGGTGTAAACCTTTTACCCCATCTCTAATGACCTAGCTTCCCTGTTGGAGGGCAAAGGATTTTTAGAGGTGGAAGCTGAAACACCTTTAGGTCCCTGAGAAATAGTTTCCAAATCAGCAGTATGGGCCCTGAATAAATGGGAATGTGTTTCTGGGACCCTGTAATACCTGTCTGGCTTGGCTGGAGCAGGAGGAAGAGATCAGGGGTAACACTAGAGTCAGAATATAAATCATCCAAAACATCAAGCACAGGAGGAATAGCTAAGGGCCTGTGCTGGGGCTTTTTAAGGAAAGTTCAAAGGCGGTTTGAATCAGAATATTCCTGGCCTTGCCACTTGAAATGTTCCCTCATGGTATGCAGAACTTCCCCAAAAGAAATATCCTCAGGAGGGGAGGCCGAGGGGATGGAATCCTCTGCATCCGAGTCCTCATAGGTCTGGAAGAGCTCTTCCTGGCCATCAGAGTGGACAGAGTCCTCAGAATCTTCATCTGAAGGAATAGGGTCAGAGGGTTCAACCCGGGCCTTTTATCAGAAGGAGGCTGGGATCCTCTCTCAGGATGGGCCTGTGAACCTCTAATCATAGAAATTAAGTCAGCAGCCATAGTCATAATTTGTGTCTCTGGAGTAGGCTGAGGCAAGGCTTTAGCAGAAAGATGCTTGGTCTTGCTGGCTGCCTTAGCCCTAGTGTAGGCCTTAATAGACATGGCCATAGGAGGCCTGGCAGCTCCACGGGAGGAGTAAACCTTTTTACAGCAATGGTCTCGGCATTTCCTCGGTTTCAGTATCCGGAGGAAAATCAATAACTGGCGGAGTGATATCCGAATCGGGGTCGCCGGTAATGCGTGTCTTCGGTTCGAGCGGTGGAATAACCGCTCAGGGGGAACCAAGCACTGGTAGGTTTTGGCGTGGAGTCGGTGGTAGACCGCCGAGGATGTTGGTCCCGGTCTTTTCGCTTTGGGAGTTTGCGATGTTGGGAAACAATGCATTGTAAAGGGAAATTTTGCCAAAAATCTTCAGCGAACTCCCCCCCTGATCTTGTTGAAGCGAGCCCGGCTACACAGGCCGAGACGTCGTGGTCTGGGCCAAGGCAAGGAGACAGTAAGAGTGGAAATCCTTATGAGGTATTTGTTTA
>NW_025060696.1:0-4993 GCF_019279795.1 Protopterus annectens | reverse complement strand
ACCCCAATGTCAAAGGCAAAGAACACAACTTATAGCTTGCAAAAAAAATGCCCATCACCAATGCTCAAAGGTCAAGACCTAATTACTTTGATCAGGGTCTCCCATCCCACCCCTCCTGATAAGAGGCCTAGGCAGAGAAGATATGATTCTTCTGATCATTTTTCTATTTCCTGATTCCTCTTCTGAACAGGATTCTCCATGCTTCCTATGAGGATTCTGATGCTGAAAAATTCCATTCCTTCAGCTCTCCTCCTGAGGATTATTCTTTGGGAAACCTGCATACTATGAGGAGCATTTCCACTGGGAGAGCCAAGATTATTCTAAATCTAAGAAAAGGCTCAGATATTTCCCTGCTTCTTCCTCAGCAAGACCCTTGCATTCCTCCTGTTTTAGACATTGTAGATGATGTATTTTCAGAGTCCAGACTTCCCTGACTCTTACCACCTGCACCTGCTAAGCCAGACAAACTACAGGGTCCCAACTTCTCAAAAATTTTCTATATAAAACCCGCTGCTGACCCAGAAACTATATCTGGTCCCGGGTTAAAAGGCTTCCACTGCAAAAAACCTTGTCCCCTCTGATAGGGATTCTAGGGCTCTAGACAGATGGGGGAAAAAGTCCGGCTGTAAGGGCTTTAAATTGTCAATTTCATATGTTTAAGTATCAGCAATATTTAATGTCACTACTTAAATGGAAAATGTTGACAAATACTGAATGTTCAGAGAACAAAGAATTGCAGGATTTATTGCATGCAACTGAACAAGTGGGAAAGCATACTTTGCATTGTGGTTATGATTCACTGGAGGTCTCTTGCAGGGCCGCTGTTACAGGTTCTGTTATTAGAAGGCATGCTTGGTTAAAGGAACAAAATCTCCTGATCTGTTAAAGCAAAATTATTAGATGCACCATTACAGCATGATACTTTGTTTGTACCAAAGCAGAAGAGGTGTTGAAAAATGGAGGTAAAGCAAAATCCACGGTCAAGGATTTCTTACAGGTACAGCCACCCAGATTTAGCAGGAACTGGCCTTCTAGAAATTGGTCCTTTCCAGTTCACAGATCACAAAGAGGCAAATACAGCCCCAAGGCTCATACAGGCCTAAACAATGGGGTGCTCCTACCCAAAGCGGAGAAGACAAA
Organism: Protopterus annectens; assembly: GCF_019279795.1. NCBI lineage: Eukaryota > Metazoa > Chordata > Ceratodontiformes > Protopteridae > Protopterus > Protopterus annectens. The sequence goes on along the minus strand of NW_025060696.1, from coordinate 3,853 downwards.
TCACAGCCTTACAGGAAAAGTCCCAATGACTTTCCTCTCAGTTCCAAGCAGTTTCTTTGACATCCCCTTAGGCTAGCCTTTTTCATCAAATTGGCAAATGGTTTCCCAAGAAACTGAAGTGTCCCAAGGCTACAGGTTCCACTTTCACACCCTACCAACAAGGGGCATGCCAGACCTGCCACACAATCGGCAGAGGCACAAAACAATCACCCTCATGGACATGAGGGCCATTCATCCCACAACAAGAGCAGGGAAAGGGATTTACCAGACTTACCTGGAGCCATTCGGACCTTCATACTAAAGCGGGAAACAAGAGTTTACTCCAGACTTGCCCAGCTGGCCCAAATTCTGGAATTTTAAACCCTAAAAGCTTTTTCTGGAAGGGCCAAAATTAAAAAATTTGGGACCTTCAACTACTGCCCATTCGGAAAGACTTGCAGAACCCGGGCCTAAAGGGCTACGTTGGACCATACCTGCATGTCCCAATCGACAATCTTGCAGAAGATACCTCAATTCATGCTGGCTCAATGCATTCCCAAATTTCTCTGCACTGCCCTTTGCTTATCTACTGCACCCAGGGTCTTTACAAAATGCCTGGCACCAGTAATTGCGTTTGCAGACAAAAAGACATTCAAATATATCCATACTTGGATGACTGCCTAATTCAAGCAGAGAACAAAGACATTCTTCTGAAGCATCTGGCGTTTGTAAAAAGATTACTAATTGGCCTAGGGTACACTGTAAATGAAAAGAAATCAAACCTAGTGCCCTCTCAAGAGATAATATTCCTGGGTGCAAGTTTAAATACAACTGCCCATATGGCTTATCTCACGCCAGACAAACAAAAACTGACTACTTCAAGCAATTGACAACAAAACCCACTTATCTGCAAGGAAAATCCTGCAGGCCTTGGGTTTCTTGGCATCTTGCATTCTACTAATTCCATATGCTAGATTGCATATGAGGAAACTACAATGGTATCTAAAAAGTGTTTGGAATCAGCATTGCTACAGCCTGGAGACAGTAATTGCACTCATTCCCTGCCTACAACAGGAGTTTCGATGGTGGGCAGAAGCCTGTCACCACAACAAGGGTCTGCCATTCAGTTTACCCACAACCAGACAAACACTGACAACGGATGCATCAGATTATCCCTGGGGGGCCCATATGGCAGGAAAATGTATTCAGGGCACATGGCCTGCAAACCAGGTGCATCTTCACATCAATCAAAAAGAGATGCTAGCTGTTCAAAATGCCCCGACAACTTTCAAGGACCTGCTTCTTCCAGGACAATTACTGATAAAGACAGACAACACTTATGGTCATGTGGTACATAAACGAGCAGGGAGGTGCTCATTCCTACCCCCTCTGCAGACAAGCAATAACATTATGGGACACAGCATTGGCCTTTCAAGTTAACCTGCAAGCACAATTCCTGCCAGGAAAAAACAATACTCTGGCAGACGAACTAAGCAGAAACCTCATGGATCCCCATGAATGGAAACTGGATCCACAAGTCTTCAGGATGGTAATAAGGAAATGGGGATGCCCAAACATAGATCTATTTGCCTCCCCTCACAACTGTCAATTGCAGAGATTTTGTACAAGGATTTACCACAAGCATGGAAAATGGACGCCCTATCATTCAGCTGGAAAAATCTAACAGTACCTCTCCTTCCCAGAGTACTCCTATAGGTCAGACAAGAGAAGCCAAAAATTATTCTGATTGCACCAGACTGGCCACACCAGCACTGGTACCCAATCCTAAAGGCTTGTCTCAAGGTCCAGCATGGATATTGCCTCAAACTTCTCACCTACTGACCCAACAAAACAATCTGATCCTGCACAGCCAACTCAGGACCTTAAATCTGGCAGCATGGGGGTAATGAGCCATTCTGAACACTCCTCTTTCAAAAGCTGTTATGGATGTTATCTTGGAGGCCAGGAGGCCCAGTACCAGAAAATCTTGTGAGAAAAAAGGAAGAGATTCTGTGCTTGGAACCAGGAACAAGGCATTGACACGACTGTACCAAACATTCCTCAGATTTTACAATACCTAACGAAATGCTGAACAAAGGCCTTTCTTTCTCATCAATTAAGATTCATGCCTCTGCCATTTCGCACATTACAATGGAACCACCTATCTTTTCTCATCCTTTAATAAGGCAATACCTCAGAGGGGCCAAAACATTAGGCCTCCAAGGAGAGCACCAATCGGGCCCGGGACCTCAATTTTGTTTTAGAAAAAATCACACTGCCTCCTTTGAGCCAGCATCAACAGCGGATATTTAAAATTTTTATCCTGGAAAACAGCTCTGCTTAGCCTTACCTCTATAAGGCAAGTCTTGGAGTTTCAAGCACTCATGGCTGTGGAACCTTTCATCATTTTTCATCCAGAAGGGGTTTTTCTGAGGACAAACCCTACATTTATGCCTAAGGTGGTGTCCAGTGTGGCCCCCAATCAAACCATTCACTTGCCTACCTTTTACCCAAATCCACAGAACAAGGGTGAGAAAATTCTGCATTCTTTGGACATACACAGACAGTTACGTTCTACTTGGACAGAACTAAAGCTTTCAGAAAGACTGAGCAACTTCTAGTGTCATATGCTGCAGGATCACAGGAAAGGCTATCCCAAAAAAGACTATTTCTAAATGGATAGGCCATTGCATCCGTTTCTGCTATTCTCAACATGGCAAATCAGTGCCTAAGGGCATTAGGCCTCATTCCACCAGAACAGCAGCCACTTCAGCAGCCTTCCTCAGAGTACCAACCAAAGAAATCTTAGAGGCTGCAACTTGGAGTTCAGTGCACACTTACAAAGCACTACCACCTGCCTCCCTTAGTCCAGAGCAGGCTTCGCCACTGCAGTTGTGCAGTCTCTCATATCCTCTCCTAATCCTGTTTAGCCCAGCCACCCTTCCTCAGCTTTGGGATTCAACCCAAGAGTAGACTGACAGTGAACGTAACATAGTACAGTTGTGTACCTACCATAAATGTAGATGTTGAGTGTATTCACTGTTGCAGTCCCTTACCCACCATTCCCCTTCTCTTTGCTGGGACTTATCTGCACTCTGTATCTATACAACCTTTTTGGTGTATTTGCTTGTAGATGAAGGAAATGGTATTTTTGTGTATGCATTTCTTATTGATATATTTTTCAGCCTACCTATTTGGTGCACCTGACATCTGGGGCAAGAAAAAATCGCGTCGGCTGCATCTTTTATACCCCTGGCGCACTGACGTCAGGGAAGAAGGGCACAACCGGCCGGGCCTAGACTTTGGAACTGGCGACTGAGGGTAGCCTGCCAGCAGGATAACCCAAGAGTAATGACTGCAACAGTGAATACACTCTAACATCTACATTTTATGGTAGGTACACAACTGTACTTTATACGTCTGTGCTGTTCTTAAAATCTGTTACCTAATTTGGTAGTGCTTATATGGTGATGATTCAGTAAAAGGGATTTTGGGCTCTTTGTATGCACGTTGAAACAAAAAGTGAAGCTTAAAAATGTGACCGATGTCTTTTTCATCTGATTCAACAGTGCTCGTCACCTTATGCCAAAGCTTTGCATCCAAGAGATCTGACTCTTGGCCTTGACTTCCATACTACCTCAACAAGCTTAGATTGCCACTTGGGAAAAAAAGACTGTGGACTGAGAGCTGCCTTAATTCACAATAAGTAAATCCTTCTTTTTTCCCCCCCTCTTTGGCTGTTCCACTAGAAGTCATGACGTTGAAGTTGACCAGATGAGATTTTCGATTCAAAGATTCAGGAATTGGGAAAATTTTCCTTTCCCAAGGGGGGTTTTTCCCCAACTTTGGGAGGAAAAAAGCCCCCCCCTTTTTT
>NW_025060695.1:0-5597 GCF_019279795.1 Protopterus annectens | reverse complement strand
TTGTATGTGTGTCTATCAAGATATATCATTACACCATGTTGGGGTGGCATTAAGTGACCACGTGTGTTGTTGTTGCAGCTCACTTGCCAAAGGTTAGTCTCTGTCCTTAACTGCAGTGCCCTGGAACAGTGCCATGACATCTCCACAAGGGGAACCAACATATTGCATCATGTGTTTAGCAATATGGGCGACCACTGCAGCCCCACCAATGTAAGGTCCTCCCTGGTGGGATCTGAGCACAGATCAGTGTCATTAAAATTACCAGCAGTAAACCCCGTTGCAGACAAAGCAGACATATATTTCAACAAAGCCATTTATTACCTCCTGTGGGATGGTTTACATAGCTTAACTACAACTCCCCTTCTGATGAGACAGGCAAGTATGCAAAGCTCTACACCGGTGCATTATGCCAGCAACATTACAATTGCATGAACTTGGCTGTATCTGACAGGAGGAACACAGGCTCCACATAGCACAGCAAACCTGCCTGGTGGACAATTGCCATTATCAGGCTGTACAATAAGAGGTGGACATTGCTGTGTGACAGTATGGGTGAGGGTTCCTCACCCTAAAATGGAGGTACAACCTCCTCAGCTAAAACAACCACATAGTCTTGTTGTGATGTTGTGTAGACACAGTAAGTGACAAAATTAGCCACCACACAAAGCAAAACCACAGCACACAGTGTAGTCGCATGGGTAACCTCAAAGGACAGGCCCAGATTGCTGGATAACTCATACATAATGATGTCACATAGAATGGGTCGGTACTCAAAGCTAACCTGTAGTCCCACATGTTTTGAGTCAACTTCACTCCCCTATCCCGACAACATGTGACACATGACATTCCTAAAACCTGTCCCATAACTTCCATATCTACAGAACAGGTCATAAATGGCCTCTCTATGGAAGATACACAGCATTTATTGGACATGCTAACATCTCAGGCTGCATCCTACATGGAATTTGTCATAGATTGCTAACACCATTGGGAACACCTTGCAATCATACTGAAATCAATGGCTGCACCCCAGCTGACCAGACAACTGCAACTGTTATACCTTTAAACAGAGGTGATGCATGCACTGACCACCAGAGCTATAGACCTCTTTGCCTGAGTATCCATATCCATATGGCCATAGGGGCAATCATCAGCACACATATATGTGATCTACAAACAGTTGACTGCAGACAGTTTGGATGTCTGACAGGGGGATCATGACTGTTAAATGTGGTGAACATTTCCGAGGCAGACAACAAGGACCTGGGTGGGGGGACATCAGGGCATACAATCACCTGAACTAAGCCAAGCCATCTGACTATATCCTCCACTCAGGCTTCATTTACAAAGCACCCACTTAGGCATCCATGGTACTATCATTGTAGGGGTCATTAAGTGGCCCATTGATGACATACATACTCAACATAGGGACATCTGCCTCCAATAGCTGATCTGTAAGCAGCAATGTTCAACAAGCTCAGTTCTGGGTCTTCTACTGCTTGGAATCCATTTAATGATGATACAAGTGAATACTGACTGCCTGTGGCTAACAATGGTGACTGATGCCTGCAAACTGTGAGCACACATGGAGTCTGTGAGATGTCAATATCCTACAAGAGGGTATTGAACAAATGCCTGTTGACATAGCAATGGTCATAAACGTCATGCAAATATATATGTAGTATCATTTCCATCACTAACACCTATGTAACTGGTACGCAGCACATCAGTTGCAACATGTGATGTATGTACTCAAAGGTGATACAATCAAGCACAGAGGCTCGGGCCACAGGTTTACACCTAATGTGTCTGAGATCACCATGTCTCCCCAGTGGTATGACGAGGATCATATGTCATAGCTGAGGACACAATCACCTGTAATTGACATACTCATAACCTCCATGTACTCTTCCCTCAGCATGTCAATATCTGAGTGCAATGTTCATTTGGTAATGAACCTTTCCAAGCAGTACTGGCACTTGCACACAACAGTATGGTCCCTCACAAGGGAACTTCACGTCTTCAGCATGTGTTCAATTGGGATAATCTGAAATGAGTGTCATTGTAGCCTGTGGCATATAGACCACTCAGAGGTGATCTCTGCCTTGCATAAAGGGCAATGTGTGACTGTGCTTGACTGTAAATGCTGCATATCTGTAGGTGGAATAGTACATGGATTAATCACTCTAAGGACATTAACCTAGTATGTGACATTAGTAATACATGCTGCTGGGAGAGATTTGTCTAGCAGACTTTAACTCACCTTTGACACAGAACCATGCTTAATGGCAAACAGAGCACCTCAGTGCACCTCAGCACATGCCATCTGTATGATTGGCTGGGTGACCATCATTTCACCACAGGGCTTCTGCCTGTGTCCCTCTTGGACTGGGGCAATATGTGCTGATCATGTAAATAAGAGTATCCAGTTGTCTCTGATTGTGATGGCTGTATGGCCATTATGCTAGTGAGGCTCATATGTCCTATGGCTCCATAAGCTGATGTAAATTGCTCTAACAGCCACACACACAAATATGGCTACATTGAAGTTAGTGCCACTTCCAATTACTGCTTACAGGACATGGCATGGCACACACATAGTGCAATTTGGCTGTATGTAGATTAGTACACTTACTATGTAATGGTATACACTACAGATCACAGTACATGATGCACACAACACACCTCATGTCTGATAATACTATAATTTTTTGACATATTATGCTTGATGACATCAGCAGGCCTAGGTGTGGTCAGGCATTTGGAGGGCCACATCACCTTCTACAAATAAAAATCTGCAAAATCCTACTTCATTCTAAGTTACTGAGGAGACCATATGAATATACACACACACCAAGTAGCCTGCAGCGAGATTAGAACCCCTAACGATCTACTCTTATACACTATAGATCACAATACTTATTGGATGCACCATGGCTTAAGGCAGATGCTATACTGGCAGCTGGTACTCTTAAGCTAGATGACATCATCAGGCCTTGTAGAAGAGGGCAGTTTGGAAGCCAGCAGCAAATTACAGGACCAAAAAGTGCATAACCATTGCAGTTTGTTAGCCAAGGAGGGCTACTAGTTGTTTGACGGTGAGATACACACACACACACACACACACACACACACACACACACACACACACACACACACACACACACACACACACACACACACACACACAAAGTGGCCTGTAGTGAGATTAGAACCCCTATCTATCTACTGTTACACACCACAGATCACAGTATTTATTGCATGTGCCACAACTGATGTCTGTTTTATATATGATTGCAGGCAAATTTCTTGTGGATTACACAAACTAGGCTCATGTTGAACAGCATCTGTGGCAGACTGATGTTGCTTCATAATGTTATCTGCGTGTAGTATCCTAGCAGCTATGTGTCTACAGTTACCAGTATGGCCTTATGCGGCTGTTTGCACTTGGATGAGCAAGCCTGTGAGGAGAAACAATGTGCCCTGTCCATGCATGCGTAGACAATGTTAAACATTACACCACTTGCTCACCTGTTGCTGTCTACGTGGTGACATCCAGCAAGCACAGGGGTCTGTAGGTAAGTGCATTATGTACCGTTGAGCCCTTACTTTGGATGCTTTGAGCAACATTATAGATGTATGATAGAGCAGCTTTACTCACCAGTATTAGGGTATGTAGGTAAATCACAGACATCCACACAAATATTTCTGTACATAATAGACGTATATAGCAAATGTGAAGCTGTGTGTGTGTACATGATATGTATATGTGTTAAGTGTAGATATATCGAGAGGAGTGAGGATGGCTGTTTTTATATATGTGATATACTGTCAATATATATATATATATATAGAAAGGTTTGACACACAGACGTTGACTGTCGAACGGGAGAGTTGAACTACAGTTAGTCAGAACACATGTCGTGGCGATATAATCATCGGGCCGATGAGTTTTACCATGGGTCGAGGTAGGTGCAAGGTATGGGTCACCTTACTACAAACATCCTCCTCCCTTACCTCGACCCACCCACACATGGCAAAACTAAAACCGCTCGATCGATTATACTGCCTTCGACATATTTTGTGTTTCCGACCATATGCGCTTCGGACACTATACAACGCTCGACCGAGTTAGACGTGCCGGTAGTTCTGATAGTAACCTACCCATATATATATATATAGATATATATATATATATATATATATATACATATATATATAGATAGATACATATATATATATATATATATATTTATATATATATATATATATATGTATATATATTTGAAACTTTATAGAGATACATATACTATGTTTGTGAGAGAGAGATAGTAACAGATGGATATGTATACATATATGTATGTATGTATAGAGATATCTATACATAACAAGTCATTTTGGTCAAGGGGCAACAGGATTGAACTCAGTTTAACTAGGTGTATGGGCATGCCCAGTGAGACTGTTAGTCCTTATAAAGTGACTCCAGGCCACACCTACCTGCACTGCAGTCTGGGATTTTGTGTGTTACAGATACTGACATCTTTCCCTGTTTCTGCAGTACTGTACTTCACTCAAAATGTTCATGGCATTCTCAAGCTATCTGATGTCATTAATATGTGATACAGAGGTCTGTCATAATAAAATACACCACACACAAACTGCCAGTTTGTGACAACACCAACATACTAATGCCTCAAATGCAAAAGATGTGAATACCTCCAGATATGAATCATCAACAGCATCACCTATGCTATCCACTGAGCCACAGAAGCTGTCAACCAGAGAGTAGTCATTCATCACACAATTAAAAGCATATATATGTACGCCTTGTTGGTTTCTGCATTAAGCAAACATACAGTGTGTGCTCAATTTCTATGTTAGTGCCTCTAAGTTTGCTCTGGACTGCTGATATACCATTGATGACCTAATGTTACAGCGGTTATATGAGTGAGAACCTGCTGTGTTGGGGTGTGGGGGAGCAACATCACGCAGTTCTGCTGGGCACACAGTAGTGAACCAATTGATCATGTGACCCCCACTGTATAACATCTCCCTTGGCCGATGCTGGAGTGCATATTCCTAAAACCATGAGGCCCAGTAGTGAAATTTAAGGAACAAGTAAAAGTATAATCCAAGGCAGCTTAAGAGCAGCAAGAAACAGCGATGAAGCCAAAGGTAATTCCACAAAATGTTTATTCAAACACACAAACATAAATTTCCTCCCAAGTCCTTTCTCTCAAACACACGACATAAATTTCTCCAAATCCTTCTCACGCTTTCGCCAGTGCAATACTGAGCTTTATCAAGATAAAAAATGCAGGACAGAACAACCTTTTATTTGTGAGTCTCTTAATGAGATCATGTACTAAGTTAATTAAAACCAGCTGGTTACAATTAAAATTAATTGCGACCAATTTAAATTAAAGAACAAGATGCTTAAAGGAAATATATAAAACTTAAATAAAATACCTTTGTTAAATATGTTGTGGAAGTTGAAAAAATATGTTATTAAAAGATATGTCATTTGAAAATCACAAAGCATTCAAGGTATAAATAAATAAATATTATATGTTAATGTCCCATGAAACCACATTTTG
>NW_025060694.1:0-5066 GCF_019279795.1 Protopterus annectens | reverse complement strand
CCCCCATTGGGGGGTGTAGGCCACCACACGGGAAAGCGTTGCCATGGATTCGATGCGCTGCTGGATTCTAATTAAATCACTGCAGTGATGGTACCTGCTCATATGTCGTTATGCATGCCTATGTCATTTACCCGTGAACAAGGTCTTGCCACAGTGCATGGTCATGCTGGTGCTGGCTGGCCCGGAAAAGCAGGTTATAGTGCTGCACCAGGCTGTTCAGAATTTCCTGCTCCTCTGCAGCTGAATAGGGATTACATTGATGAGCCATAACCCTGAAGACAATTAAACAATATGTGTGAGAAAGTCATGTGGCACACTTAACATTATGAATACAGATATCCTTAACTGCCATATATAGCATCTATCTGTCTATCAGAGGATACAAAATTCAATACCACATATCAGTGCTCAGCCCACAACTGGCTGACAGTGCCTGAAACACTCCATATAACACACCAGTATACACCAGTAGTCGCACACTGTTTGGGATACAATGCACAAACTCCGGGTATATATCAAGCTAATGCATGAAGAAATATGTCATCCAATGCAATGAATGTATTACATTTACAGTATTACCAGTAAACCACCTAGTCTTTTGATGCCATACCTATAACATATGTGCACAGTTGTTAATATAGCTGGCATACTGCTTAACAGAGTATACATGTTGCTATACACACACATACCCTGTAACACACATGTGATTGGGGCATGGTACAGGCATCATTACACACACATCAGACATACATACAACACACAGATGTATGCCAACACAGATGAGCATTACCTGTGTACCTTATAGTACTTTGCCCTACTTACAGATACCTATGCCTGTGGTATGTAATCTGTGCAGACTACAGGAAACACACAAGACAGTGTTACCAGGGACTGTGAACATACACCATACTGTGCTGTTTAGGCCTACAGCTTCAGGTAGTACAACATTTCATATGTGAGCTGGATCACCAGCAGTACCACTTACTAGCATACATGTATTGCTTCAGCCTACATTGGGACACCACAGTCATACACAAGGAACTATGTCACAACATATCATCCTACTATGTCTGCATCCCCAAAAACTGACATCTTTCTCTGGCCTCACACCTAGGACACAAACTACCATGACAGACAAACCTCACATTTAAACTATCACACCTTTACAAACCTTGCACACAGTCACTGTCACACTCATTCCACCTCACATACCCTTTTTGCACTGAGTACATGTGTGTGTGTGCATTGTGTCATAGGTAGGTAAAACGTATTGGCCCTAGGGCCTAGAGCAGCTAGCCATATGCTACCCTGGGCCCTTTTACACACATGTAATGTGATTTCACTTGCTCCTGTCAACTGGATACACAGAGGTGACTCCCAGGGCATATTACCTATCTCCAAAACAATCATCAGGGTATGTATGACATCTGCTAATGAGGAGCCTTGTTTGTTCATGCTGGGTGGTTTAGCCCGGGTATGTCATTTTTGTAAATAGGAACCTGTACCTCCAGCATGTGCTGTTTAGTGGGGGACAAGGATTAGGGCCCTAGGTCATGTAGCCAATTGTGAGGTGTTGTCATGGTGGTTGGCCAACTGCTAGGGGTGTGACATACCTCTGTATGCCCCATTTAACCTCTGGGGGCGGTATGCAACACTCTAGCTGTGGTTTGTGAGTCAGTCTGAAAGGGCATGTTTTTGGGGGCAGTATTACTTTTGTTAGGTATGTCTGTGGCCTTTCCACTTGCTGTAGTTGTCATGTGAGGTACATACCACAGGGGGCATTGTGATGGGGGGAACACACCTATTTTTCCCCTAGATGACACACCTATTGTGATGACACCCATAACAGATTACATTACTAGTTTCACTGTGATTATCAAAGTGGGGCCTACTGTCCACCTGTGTCCCTTACCCTTCTGACACCATCAGTGTTAGGCAGGCTACCCCATTTGGCAGTTACTGGGGGTTTTGGAATGGGGGATGGCACTGCAGTATCAACACTGGTGATCATTCCCTGCCTTGGACAACAGGCACCTGTGCAGTACATATGACCCTGTGTCTCCCCCCTCTCTCTATATATATATATATATATATATATATATATATATATATATATATATATATATATAAATAATATATATAATATTATATATTATATATCTATCCCTATCATAATATCCATATATACTATTATATACTACAATATCCATATATATATATATATATATATATATATATATATATAATATATATATATATATATATATATATATATATATATATATATATATATATATATATTTATATATATATATATATATATATATATATATATATATATATATATATATATATATATATATATATATATATATAACATATATATTATATATACATGTATATATACACATACATGTAAACATCCATTGCTGTACATATAGCTGCACATATAGGCACATATACTGCCCACCTTTCATGGTGGGATGTCAATTATACAACAGTTGTGAGACATTTATGTAATACTATTACACAATGTTATGCAGAATGCATTCTGCTGTCCTCAGCCTATATAGCTGTTGCAGGCCTCACTGCCTGTAGCTCAGTCCCACAGCTTTAACACCACATGACATATCGCACTACTTGCTTTCTGCAATCCCACACACTACAACCTACATACATATGTGCACATAGCAGCCTTCAACAACATATATGTCCAGCCTTCACTAACAGTTGCAGTATGTCCCTTGCCTATGCAAATGTGCTTGTACATATAGATACAGACTGCTGCCACATATGTATGATTCACAGTATGTAGAGTACCCTTCAGACACATCTTCGGATGTCACCAAATACATATCTGTTACATACCTTACCTTTGTATTCCTCACCTGCCTGTTGTAGGTGTTGTTTTTTTTTTTTATTTTTTTTTTTTGGGTTTTTTTCCTCTGTGTGTTGCTGTTTGTTTCAGTGTCTGTCTCCTTATGCCTGTTTGTGTCTGTCTCTGTCTGTCTCTCTCTCCTCTCTCTCCAGTTGTTGCAATGATATTATTGCATGTGTGGACAGCAGATACAGGCTGCTTTCTAGTATCTGCACATGTGCATGTGATGGCCTCTGCACAAATTGGTGCCCACCATTTAGTAATTGCATGCAGTATGCTGTGTGTTAATTGCTGTTCTCACTGTGATTTCAGGACACTGCTATAAAATGATAGGCTAGGTATGCGTAGGCCTTTCAGTTTTGCAAGGTGAGGACCATGCTTGTTTGCTGTGGACACTGTTGTCTCAGTCAGAAGATTGGTATATGTCTCATATCTGCTGGGTTGTAGCAAGTGAAATGAATGTTGTACTGAAACCTGACTGTTGCTTCTTCAAGTACACTCTTCTCAGTGTGTATATTTGCTCACACCTCCTAATGCTAACACTGGATACAGGGAGTATGTACTTTCTTTGAATTAGAGAATTAACTGGCATACAACAGTAGTTATTGCAATGTATTCCTATGGCTTTCCTTTTTTCCCCTTTACATTCACTCATTATAATGCATGTTATTTTTTCAGCACCAAGTATTGTATATCTGCTGTGGTGTAGTGGTACTTCATGCAGACTGGTGAGTCCAAGTCTGGGTTGAGACTGACAAGGGTTTTATTTTGCTGCTGAGCAGTACAAGGGCCTTGTCATACAGAGTGACTAAGGCACTTTTAAGCAGTTGTGGGTTTGGTGGGGTTTGGGGATGCTTACATGCTGCTAGCTTACTTTTTTTTTAGCAATATCAAGCGGGTTAGCTTATCATATCTTGGCAATGCTACCACATGCAACTGGTGCAAACCGCTTACTACTGTTTACAAGTGCTCACCCTAACCCCGCTATTTCTTTAAGAAAAGAAAAGGGAGATAGGAAAGTGGTGAAAAGGGGAAAAGGGGAAACAGTAGGAAACCAGCTGGGATGTCAGGATGGGTGTGGAAGGTCCATAGCTGCCCATTTCTTTACCAGCAACAGCTGTGCATATGCAATAAGGAGGGATATTTGAAACTTCCACCAGAGAGAGGTAGGCAAAAATGTTGTCTACCATTATGAATATCAGGCACATGCACTGTTTGTAACTGTACACTGTCATTAATTTACTCACTTCTGAACATTTGTGGTTTGTTTGTGTTGACATTAGACAGTCTGCTCAGGACAACTGGACATATTTCACTACTGGTATGCCTACCTACACCCCTTTTGTGCCTGACTACATGGGTTTTAGTACCTTTGGGTAGGGGGGCAGTGCAGAGTGCAAAATTTTGTGATGTTTATCTTTTTAACATGCAGAGTTGCTGTGTACCTGTAAGTCTATAAGGCTTAGTCTGTCAAATAGCTCCCACCTGTGGACATATCCAGATGGTAGACAGAGGTCAGCCAGTATTCTTTGACTGTAAAACCCCAGCAGTCTTTTAGCACCTGAACAATGGCATTGTCACAGGTGGTTGCTAGCAGACATGGCTACATCCTTTGATATTTCTTTTTGTACTTCTACATAAAGGGGATGCTTGTGGGGTTAATTCTACAGCTATTTGCAGAGTGTGTAACAGAAGACAAGCTGATATGCCTGTGTGTTTCTGACTCTTCCAGGCCTCAGATACTCTCAGGTATATATTTGAACAGCCTCAGGGGTACATATAACTGGGATACACCTGTGATATATTTCAGACATTTTTTTCAGACTTTGGGGATTGAGCATATGTATTACTACACCTTTTCTGACGGGAAGAGGGTTCTCCCATTGACTGTCATTAAGTGAAATTCCCCCCCTTTTTGCCTACTGTTAGTACATTTCACAGGAGTCAGGGGCACAGCTAACATTTGTTTACAAATCAGGGTCATCACTGTAAAAGTCACAGGTCTGGCCTTGACCTATGCAAATATGCCAGTGTTTATTCCTGCTTTTGGGTTTGTAAGGGGCTACTGTAACATTATTCCCCACTAGCATGGCTGATTCTCTTTCACAGTCATGTCATGCAATTCCACAACACCTGCTGGTTAATGCCCACAGAACAAGATTTGTGTTATGCCATTCCTATTTTCCCC